>NW_019229408.1:154324-156853 GCF_002742605.1 Olea europaea var. sylvestris
TTCCATGGCATCTTGCCATCTCTTCGAATCAACGCTTGACTTTGTTTCTGTGTAATTTGTAGGTTTATCATCCTCGATTAATAATACTTGATTAGTAATCGTGAATTCGTACCTTCTGGGAGGTCGAATGATCCTTTTTGATTTACGTTGAGCTGGAGTGTCCTCAGGGTTCTCTACATCCTGATCAAGAGTCTGTCCACCAACAGGTGTAGGATCAGACTCAAGTTCATCTAATTGGTCAACAGTGTCTGTGGATTCTTGAACTTCCTCAAGTTCTAGTTTGCTCCCACTACCCTCTTCTAGAATAAACTCTTTCTCTAGGAATATGGAATGCCTTGAGATGAACACTTTCTTCTCAACGGGATTATAGAATTGATATCCAATTGTCTCCTTTGGATATCCCACAAATACACATTTGTCAGATTTAGCTTCAAGCTTATCTGATTCATTTCGCTTCACATAAGCGTCACAGCCCCAAACTTTCATATGAGATAAGTTTGGTCTTTTCCCTCTCTATAGCTCGTAAGGAGTTTTGTCAACCGATTTAGATGGGACACGATTAAGTGTGTAGCACGCAGCAATTAGTGCATGACCCCAAAATGATTAGCACGCAGCAATTAGTGCATGACCCCAAAATGATTTTGGGATGTTTGCATGGCTCATCATAGATCGCACCATATCTAACAAAGTGCGATTCCTCCGTTCAGATACACCATTATGTTGCGGTGTATATGGTGGAGTCCACTGCGAGAGAATCTCATTCTCTTTAAGATAATCTAAAAATTCTCCCTTTAAATATTCTCCACCTCGATCTGATCTTAGCGTGAGTATATTTTTACTAGTTTGTTTCTCTACTTCAAGTTTGAATTCCTTGAGCTTTTCAAGTGCTTCATGTTTGAATTTCATCAGATACACATAACTATATCTAGAATGATCATCAGTGAATGTGATTAAGTAAGAGAAACCACCTCTGACAGTTATTGACATGGGTCCACATACATCAGTATATATTAGTCCCAGCAGTTCTGTGGTTCTTTCCCCCTTTCCAGTAAAAGGGAACTTGGTCATTTTGCCTAACAGGCACGACTCGCATCTGTCAAATGATTCAAAATCAGTTGACCCTAAGTATCCATCTTTATGTAACTTGGAAATGCGTTTGTCGTTAATATGACCTAATCTGCAATGCCAAAGGTATGTGTTATTTAGATTCTCACTTTTATGCCTTTTATTTTCTATATTCATAATAGACGATTCAGTATCAAGAATATAAATTCCATTCTGCAACACACCACAACCATAAAAGATCTCATCTTTATAAAATGAACAACGATTGTTCTTAACATTAATTGAAAAACCACTCATGTCTAAACATGAAATAGAAATAATGTTTTTAGTAATGGCGGGAACAAAATATCAATTCTCTAATTCTAATACTAAGCCTGAAGGCAGTGGTAAGAAGTATGTCCCTACAGCCAATGCAGCAACTCTTGCTCCATTTCCCACGCGCAGGTCAACTTCTCTTTTCTGCAGTGCTCTACTTTTCTTTAGTCCCTGGATATTTATACAAATATGAGATCCACATCCGGTATCTAATACCCAAGAAGCTAATGAAGTAGACATATTAACCTCGATAACAAAAGTACCTGAAGTAGAAGCTTCAGGAGACTTCTTTCCCTTCAAGCTTGCGAGGTAAGCCTTGCAGTTTCTCTTCCAATGACCTTTCACTCCACAGTGATAACATGGGTCATCAGATTTGGTATTGTCCTTGCCTACTATGACTGCTTTGTTATTGCCCTTAGCCTTTTTGGATGTTTTCTTAAAACTTCCTTTGATTTTCCTCTTAGTTCCCTTTAAGGAATGAATAGCTAAGACATGCCCAGTGCTAGCCTTGACATTGGGCTCCACAGTTTTAAGCATATTAAGCAACTCAGGGAGTGTGCATTCGATCTTATTCATGTTAAAATTCATGATGAATTGTGAAACTCCCAGATCATTAAGCCGACAACTTCTTTGTCTTCACACATCTTATGTGTTAGCTTAACATGCCTCTAAAACTTATCTCCTTGAGTGTACTCAACAAAAGATAAATTTTAGTTAAGTTAAACCCATCATTCAGAAATATCAAATATTTCATAGTGTCAAACATATCCCTAATAGACCAGCCTTGAGTGTACTCAACAAGCTAAGGTCGATTTAGGATTCTCGTTTTTCACTATAATGATGGAAGGCAAATAATACTAACTTAATAATTTTTGACGAGGGATTTAATGTGCAATGGTCTCATCAAGCAATTATATATATGTACATATATTTAAACATACATCTACTATGCGAATAAATACACATATATATACATATATACATAAATATTAATATGGATGATTATGGACTTGTTCTATCTAGTTTTCCCGAGCCAAGAGGAAAACTAGTTGGTCAATTCCTAAGGGGTACATTATTGGACCAATACCAATACACCATCTTCATGGTGTCCACCTCTTCTTGCGCCTCCAATTAGCCGAACTTGCAACA
>NW_019229408.1:157081-157905 GCF_002742605.1 Olea europaea var. sylvestris
TTTCCTATGTATAATATCTAATATTATATGCAATGTGTCATAAATCTAGCAATTATAGTCGTCAAAATTAAATCAAAATTTTGGGATCGAGATAATTAAACAATTAATTAATTATATTAATTAATTAATTTAATTGACGTGCCAATTTAATTAAAATAAAATTTTAACCAAATATCGAATTAGAGTCCAACTCTAAATCCATAACTATTGGGCGAAGTAATTTAATCAAAATCAAATTTTAATTAATTATTAAATTAGAGTCATACTCTAAGTGCTAATTTGCATAGGGAAGTGCTGCTAATTCAAAACAAAATTTAATTAATTTAATATTAGAGTCCAACTCTAATAAAATTGAATTAATATTTTAATTTAGAACAAAATTCCCAAACATAATAAAATTCAATTAAGGGTCAAACTAAATATTTAAGTTAAAATCTAATTTTAACAAAAATATAAAAATCGTCAAATTATTTAAATAAAATTTTTTTAATTCTGGGTCAAAATTAGGATATGGGTCAAACCCAATTTAAAACTCATTTTGAAATAATTCAAAAATTAAAATCAAAACCCTTTTTTGAAATTTTACAAAAGTTACCCAAAATGAAATTAACAGCAGACCCTTCTAAAATCGGAATTTACAGAATAGGTCCCTGATTTAAAATTTGTAAATTGACCCCTTTTGTGTAATTGCAATCAGGGGCCCCTAATTACATTAATTGCAACAGAGGCCCCTGCCTCCACCAAAACCCTAAGCCTAAAAAAAAAAAAAAAAATTCTTTTTCTTTCTAGGAGGGCGCCGCCCGTCAGAAACAACCAGCAGCGCG
>NW_019229408.1:158181-245634 GCF_002742605.1 Olea europaea var. sylvestris
AACTGCTAGGGTTTCTTTTTTGTGCTTGCAAGAATAATGAATAACTTATGGACCTCAAACCCTAGCTGCATATATATATAAACCCAAACGGACCCGGCCCGGTCCAATATTTAATTAATCCAATTAATCAAACCCGGTCCGTGAATTAATTAATCCAATTAATTAATTCGGGATTATAAATAACAAATTCAATTAATTAATTTATCCAACGATTGTTAAATTAATCAATTGACAATTTGCAGTCTTCCAATTCTCTTTTGTGTGCGACCCATTAGGTTCCCGACCACGATGCCTAACGTCGTGAAATATTATTTTGATCTAATCAAAATTGATAAATTAATACACCCTTTTAATTTATCGTCAATTCACATTCGCCGTCCCTGATTGACATCTAGCAATGTGTCAGGGGCAATACATGTGACGGGAAATGTCACGTGGTATGACAAAACCAAATTCGTTCGTTTACCGTGGAACTGTTATCCTTTCGTCAATACGATCCGATCAATTACGAGATATGGAATTGTGTCAATCTTGATCATCGATCATATCTTTCATTCCACTATTAAGTCAATATAAATCGAAAACTCCTTTTCGACTTATGAGTACACCTTGGCCAAGGATTTTATCATCGACTTAATTGAATGAAACGCAGATCATAATCTCCTACTATCTAAGAGTGACGAATCCTTTATTGATCAATTACAACCTTCATACGATTCTTGACGTACCCGAACGATGTCGTATTAGCGGCCCTTTTCAGAGCAACATCCAACACCGTCAAAGTATGACTGTCCTCATATAAGGTATCATGACGACCTCAAGTCAAAGGACCAATTCCACTACCGAACGTTATAGATTAGCCACTGACACTCAGATAGTTATCCATGTGGAATCTCTTAGCGGGTCTCCAATGTTTTGTTCTATAACAAAACATCCACGTGTTCATTTAAGTGTCACCACACTTTAGCTCGTGAGATCAGCTACTTACTTCACAAGTAAGAAATGCCACACGTGATGGTCTAACTGTATTAACGATATCCGTATCTCGTTATGACTTACGACCATGGTTTATTCAAGATCCAATTATATGTAATTTGTATCTCACAATCACAACTCCTTGTGATCAACAGATTACCTAAAAATTGGATCTTCGGATTCTATTATTTAATATTATTTATTACAAAATTAATTTAAATAAATAATAGATCTCGCCAAAATCAAATGCATTAAATATATTAAAATCGTTTACAACCTAAATCGATTGGATCTAGGGCATAACACTTACACTGAGTATGATTAAAGTTATTAAAAGTTAAAAGTTTGAACAAAACAGCCTATTAAAACAGCCATTAAAACAGCATACCCCCCTTCACACACCAGTCTTCTTGGTTAAAAAATCTTTGTCCTGTAGGAGATGTCTTAGCATATAAGGGTCCTGCTATTTTTCCCAAATCTTTTATAAATGGTCTAGCATAATTTACTAATCCTAAAAATTTTTGGATTTATTTTAGGTCTTCTAATTTATCTGAAAATTCTAATATTTTTTAGCAATATGGGGTTGTAACTTAATTTTACCTTCTCCTATATTAACTCCTAAGAAATCTATAAATTCTTTAAATAAAATTATTTTCTTTTTACTAATTATTAAACCATGTTTAATAAATTCTGAAAATACTATTTGTAAATGTCCTCTATATTCTTGTTTATTTTTACTAAATACTAAAATATCGTCTATGTATACTATTACAAACTTACTATGTCTATTAAAAATACTTTCCATTTTTCTTTGGAAAATACTTGGTGCATTCTTAATTCCAAATGGCATTACAAACCATTCAAAATGTCCTTCTGGACAAGTAAAAGTTGTCCATTTAATACTTTCTGGATGTATTTTTACTTGTCAAAATCCTGACTTTAAATCAAATTTACTAAAAATTTTACAGTCTTGGATTTTATTTATCAAAACTGTCTTGTCTGGTATGTTATAAGTATAATCTATAGTATTATCGTTAAGTCTTTTATAATTAATAACCATTCTACTTTTTCCTCTGACAATTTCTGAATGTTTTCTAACTATAAAAACTGCTGATCTATGAGGACTTTCTGATTTTCTAATTACTCCTAGTTCTAAGAGTTCTTTTAGAGAAGCAGTCAATCAAGTATTTGAGACAATTTTAAAATTTTAGCAAAAAGACATAGAAATTCTTACCACTTGTCAGAATAGCCAGAAGTTTCTCGGTGAAACGTGTGCCTTTCTCGGGGTAGTTAAGACCCTTTGCTCCCAAGAATTTTTCTATTTAAGGAACGAGTTTCATTTGGTTTGGGCAGAAGTTTACAACCTGTGTATTCTCTACTATCCAAAAAACCCTTTGAAACCTCTCCTCCAGAAAAAATTCTCAATCCAAAAAACATTGTATAGTTGGAGCATCTTTGTGAATATTTAAGGCATTCTTGTATTCTATTAAGTTTATTTTAGGATTTTAGGGACTTTCCGAAAGGGAAATCCTTAGTTGTAAATCTTTTTAAAGATAAACTTATAAATCCCTGATTTATGTTTTACTCTTTTATGTTTATGTCTTTATGTTTATATATTTTAAGTAAATATTTGTCATGATTATCATTTCATCCTATGCATATAATAAAAGCATAACTTGATTTCTAGAAGCCATACTGTTTTTAGGTTAATCCTGAGTGACCCAGATGAGTGAAAACTTTTGGCCGGAGTGAGCCTTTTGATATTTTCTAGAGATGCTGGGGAAAGGGATTAATTATATATATATATATATATATTTTATTTATTTATTATTATTATTTTTTTTTTATGATCCATCCAACAATGAAATCACCATCCCTTTTATAGGGAAAAAATCAACCCCCACTATAATGTAAAATTAATCCATTCGTAACCTTCATTCAAATGTTTAAATGTATGTTATATTATAAATTAATATTTTAATTAAACCAAAATTGAAAATTAAAAATGTACGTCATAAGCCGTAAATATAATTTCCAACATTAATAAGCCATAAATATCAACATTTAAAATGCAAACGTTGTTCCCTACATGTCGATTTAGGAATTATGAAAGATATCCAAAAGTACATATACATTCCTTCTGTATTTGTAACACCATTTAAGAACATTAACTCCTATATATCAAAGAGAGAGGACACTTATTACTTTGTGGATTTTTTAAAATACTAGTCAAAATTGAACGTGCAATTCTAAAATACTTTATAAGTGATGTAAAAGTAATATTTGGTACAAATTTATTAGAGGATTTAATGAGTCGCGGACGAATTAAAAAAAATAAAATTTAGGATAAAAATTTAAGAGAATAAAATTGTACTTAAATTGTACTCTCAAAACTTATTTCTATGATTCAAATTTTTTGTAATGATGAAATACTATAAATGAAAAATCATTTTATATTACATTTGATACATAAAAATTAATTGTCAATACAAAAATTTAAGCACCCATTAAAATTTCTATATACATGAATATGAATAAATTCATTTGTAATATTTCTAAATTCATGTAATTCAAGATTTATCAAATAAAAAGTAATTGAATCTTGGTTAATGTGAATGTTAATTAATGGAAAATTAATAAAACGAATTTCATAAATGATAATAATTATGTAGTATTTATTATAAATCGAAAAACGAAAAGTATGGTATTATTGAAATAATTGAATTGTAGGAAGATTAAAATCATCCAATAATTATTATCCCTTAATGTGATATTTTAATATATTATAGATTATAGATTAGAAGAATCTACCAATACCAAACACCTAAAGCTTTCTTCTCGAATGAGTATTCACCTCAAGATATTTTCAAATTGAAATAAATTTACATTACTCCTTCACCACCTTCCAACAATGTGAAGGCATCTAATTAATAAAAGGGGATAAAAAATTCGACAAGCTCAAAGCCTCAAACTTGAAATAATATCAAAAAACTATTTTCAGGATCCCTACGTAAATATACATATCGAAATTGAACTTAGGTCAGGGCCTATAGGAACAATAGCACAAGCCTCTTGATTAGTGCATCGTTTGCCGGCATCAAATTTTCAAGTCGACTCCGATTGAGTCAATCTCATACTCAAAGTTATCTGTGACCAACACGAACATTTCATTGACAAAAGGCAGGGACATGCCACAACGGAAAAAATAAAATAAAAATAAAATTGAGGGCCATTGATCAATTCAAAGAATACAATTCGTCAAAGAGAGGATAGAGATTAGAGAACCTAGTTTAAGACAATTGAGTATTGGGAGGAAAGCGCAGATACTGTGCAACGTTTGGAGAGAAGCTTGCCGTATAATTGAAAATAGTTTTGAAAAAAACGTGTTTTCCTTAGTTAGGCCCATTTTCACTTGGAAAAAATGGCATGAATCACTTGACCAGACATTGACTTTGTAGATCAAACTCAAGATAGAATTTGTTTTAGTTGTTTGGCAAAGCTATGATGTAATTTATTATTTCTAAATTTTATATAGATAGATAATTTTCTTATAATCTATAAAATTAAAATGTGAATAATTTTAGTAAGATATGATGTACGCATTTTTAGTTTTGACCAATAAAAAATATTTATTTTTTAAAGAATGTATTGCACTATAAGTAGAGTTAAAAGGAAATTTTTGATCTTAAACAAACATTTATAATAATGTTTTATTCCATGCATGCAGTCCTAGTTTTCCTCCCTTTGGAAAAAAGTTGATTGTTAAGTTGTGAAACTTAATTATTGTCACTCTTGGAGTTGGTCTTTGTAAAATTTGATTTGGCTCCAATTTATTTTGTAAATAGGAAGTTGTCCTTAGACTCTATGATTATCATAAAAAAGGATAGAAAATGAAGTTAGAGAATATATGTGTGCGGTTTTCTCTTGTATATCGTTTTAATTCATCGTAGTGAAATATTGAAGCGACAGCGAGGACGTAATCTCGCATTGAGACGAACCTTTATAACTTGCGTGTTCTATAGTGTTTATTTTTCTTTCTTTGAATTGGTTGTTTTAGTGAAATAAGTTTAAGATTTATAATTTTCAACAATCTGTAATAACAATATCATTTGAGAAGCATTTCTCCCCTTACGACCTTCAAAATTAGAATAGAAAGACTAGTATTCTGAGTTTTAAATCATCCACGTGGATGTTATTTTCTTTTGTTAAGAGTAGGAAAAACATAATGTTATTGACGCAATTGACCTAAAACATTAAAGTGTTAAATTTATGACTTTATAGTTGGAGAAAAGAGTATTTGATGCCTTAATTTTTTATATTCTTAAAAACTGACAGAAATTAGATGATGATCATGTTGCGATATTCTTTTAGAATCAAAGAAACTTCGATAATTTTTCCTTTTATTTATTTCTATAGCTTCTACCACCCTACATCAGACATAAGTAATGATAAAGATTGAGTTTTTTTTTTTTTTTTAATTGTTATCTTTTATTAGAAATTGAATCACCATGAATTTTCATATGTAAATTTAAATAATTTTTCACACCTTAAATTACACCGGAGGACATTCTATTTTGGGGGTGAATTCTACACCCTTAGTTGCATCCCACCTTGCTAAGTGAGGACTTGACCGATAGACTTTAACAGTGAATCCAACCCAACCCGGAGAGATTTGCTACGCGTTCACAATGTCCACAATGTTTATCATCATTTTCATCTTGCTTAGGCCTCATATTTGTGTTGGTCCAAAGCAATATACCATGTTTTCTAGAGAAAGTATCTATGCTTAATGATGGTGTAAGCAATGTCTTTGAGATATATGGTGGTAAAGGACAGAACCAAGCAGAAGGGCACGACCTAATTAAACTTTTATATGGTTTAAAACAAGGTCATAGGCAATGATATAAAACGTTTGATACTTTTGTAAAAAGATCTTGATTTTATTAAAAGTAAATATGATCCATGTTTCTATTTTAGAGCAAAGGTAGTTTTGATTCTTGTTATTATTCGCTTTATGTTGATGATATGTTGCTTGTTGATAATGATACTTCTGAAGTTGTTTCTATTAAACAGAAATTGAAACTTGAATTTGAAATGAAAGATTTAGGACCTATAAGAAGAAGATTGGGAATGGAAATAAAAAGAAATAAAATAGAAAGTATGATATTTTAAATCAATAGACTTGTATTTCTAAAGTAGTAGATATATTTTTCATATCTGAAGCATAGTATGTGAGCTTACCTATAGTCAATCACTATAAATTGTCAACAGAACAATCACCAAAAATTGAGAAAGAACTTATTAGAATGAATAAGATTCCCTACGCTAATGATATGGGATATGTGATGTACATAATGATTTGTACAAGACTAGATTTAGCATATGCTATTAGTGTGCTTCAAAGATTCATGAGTAATCTTGGTAAAGGTCATCGTGACGCTATCATATGGCTACTTAGATACCTTTAATAATTTTAAAGATGGGATTATTTTAAGGAAGTTTGTTGATTTTGATTTTGGAAATCATAGTTGTAGAAAATTGTTGTCTTTTCTTCAACTAAGGCCGAATATATTACTGCTACAAATGCTGTCAAGAAATTATTTGCTTAAAAGGTTTGTTGAATGAAACAGGATTTGTGGAAAATATTATTCTATGTTCACACAATGAAAATGCTATATATTCAAGTAGAAATTCAATTTTTATGATAGAATTTAACATATAGATATTAAATTTCACTTCATCATAGATATTTTAGAAAATGAAATAGTGAAATTTGTGAAAGTATCTACTAAATGTAATTATGCAAATATGAGAACCAAGGTGCTATCTTTGAATAAAGATTGTTTAGATCTCTTAAATGTTAACGATGGTTAATATTTTGCATTTAAAGGAGCAAATGATACAGAAAATGTTGATATGGTATGAACTAATGTGTCAAGCAAGGTCGAAAATGTTTGGCCAATTATTAACAATTGGGCCTCATTTAACTATTGAAGCCCAATGATTTACTTGGATTGGAGACCCGGTTCTGTGATCCGTTTAATTATCTCTCTGTATGTATGTATGTATGTATGTATGTATGTATGTGTGTGTGTGTTTGTGTGATTCAATATTATTAAATAGTATACTTTTAAAAATAAATAAAAATCAATATATTAAATTTAATTATAAATTTTTCATATAAAATTTTGTAATTTAATAAAAAAAATAGAAATTTTCACAAAAAATGAATTAAAAAAGGAAAAAAAAGTTACAAAAATCCAATTTATTTTTTCCCCATAGAAAATAGAGATAAATAATAAGAGAGACAACGAAATATAAATAGCATATAATTAATAGAAAAAATAAACTTTACTCATACATGTCCATAGAAGATTAAAGAAAAGAAAGATTAAAAAAAAAAAATTTAATGGAAGTCTCCCAAAATCTCGTGATTAGTGAGGGACAAATTTTAAGATATTATATGAGTACTTTTTTATTAAAAGTTAGTACTTGCAGAGACTTTTACAGTGACTTACAATTTGAATACTCCAAGACTTATAGAGAATTCGAAAAATTTTTAATTGAATACACTGTAACTTTTAGAGACTTTTTAAAACTCTATAAAAATCTCAATTGAATACACCGTAACTTTTTGGGAGTTTCAAAAAGTCTTAATTGAATACCCCAAAACTTTTTAAATCCCAAAAAGTTATTAAAAGTCTCAATTGAATATACCCACTTAGTATTACTTTCGAAATTGTCGGGATGATGACATGTGGCGGCATGGTGACATTTGATTATATGGTTTTAAGGCCGTTTCTTTTAAACAATGATTCTCTCTCATTTGTGAGAGAAATTTTAGGGTTTCCATCATCTTCTCTCTAATTTCCTCTTTCTTAGTGAGGCTTGATTTAAATAGAGTTTAATGGTTTGTAACTGTTCCAGGTAATCCTGAATCTATGGTCATTTGGTGTAATTTTGGTTTAAAAGAGAGTTGTAAGAAAAAACTATGTTCTTGTTTGGTCTCCATTTTAATGAGGTTTTGAGAATAATGTATTTTGTAATTGTAATTTTTTAGAGAATGTGCTGTTAAAAAATTAAGAAAAAAATTTGAATTTACGAATAATATTATTTTATTAAAGAATGTTAGATTAAAAATGAAGAAAGATAAAATGAATTAAATTAAAATGGAGCCCAAACAAGTACTATATTCCCGAGCACTTCTTGGTGAATACATGGTGTATTCGTTGTAAACTTGAACATTGTTTAGTTATGCTAATAAATTTAGGTTGTTAACTACTTCTGTGGAAGCTTAACATTGTGAGTAGGACTTTTTGCTCAACATTCGAGCCCAGTATGGTAAAAAAATTTTGATTTTCTCATTTACTCCACAATATTTTAAGTTTAGGGTTATTTTTGGGACCAATAGTGGTTTAAAACCTGTTATGCCTCTTCCAATGAGGCTCTAAACATTGCTGAGTGGTAGCCGCGCAACAAGAGAACCTAGGCCTGCACTTTACATCATTCATCAAATGTGGCAATTTGATCGAACCCCAATGGTCATACCTTTATTAGCGAACCTCTATGGGGAGCCGAGCCCTCGTAGATGGGACGAGATAGGTGAGGCTTTATAGGGAAGATCTTCATACAAGATCTTATAATAAGTGGGTGATGTGACAACTCATTGAATAGACAACTCTACTTAATCAACAAGTCAAGTATAGTCTTACATGTCAGGCCTAGAGCTGCAAATGATCATAACATTAAATACACTTGAGCCTAGGTTTGACTGATTGATGCCTATGACAAGAGGCCCCAGCTGCTAAGATGAGGTCACGTGTCTCTTTATCTAACGGTTCTTACTTGTCCTCTTCTGCTATAAAAGCTTACTTTTTGGTGTCATTTGGGAGATAATACAAGTTTAGACTCCAACATTATAACTTTACCATATCATTATTCTTTTGGTTACTCCCAAAATCGATCCTCCTTTCACATCAGAGGCTCATGCCTAGAGCCCTCCCATACTCATATAATTAATTCTCCAACTGATTTGATCATCAGAGTGTGCGTAGCCAACTTCACCCCCACCAAAGAAGGCCACATGTGGCTAACTATTTGTTAAAGTGTGCAGGAACAAGGTTTGCGTAGGGCATGAGAGGTGTTGGAATCTGTTGGCCAAGTTTGAGGAACATTTTTTGAGGTCAATATATTGGTGCCGTCACTACAACCACGAACATCGTAGTTGTGAAAGCTGTCAAAATGGAGTTATCCTACAACCGAACCTTGAAGAAAGGTATAAAATTCTTGAAGAAAGGACAGAAGGCATCAAAGAAACTCTCTTGACTTTCACTATTGACAAAGAAGTTAGTGTTTCATCATGAGTTCTAATCACTACGGCTCTCAAGGTACCAGTAATCAACATGAAGCTTCTAAAGAAAAAGTCCTTCAACCAGGTGGCACTGTCTCTCGCTTAGCAAGAGAAGTGGGAGAGATGGTTGTGAACATGATGAATATAGCTCAATAGAATGCTATCATGTAGTAACTACTTCTGTAAATGCATGGGCAGGTGGTTACCAAGTTCTTCAATAGAGGGCATTTCAATAGGATGATAAAGACATCGAGGGCCACTTACAAAGGTACGTAAGGAGCCTAGTCCCATTAAGAGAAAGGTGGTAATGGACACGACCACGAATCACATCTCCAGCCGACCCGGTGGATATCTATCACCGAGAAAAAAATTTCCTCTAGAATATGCCCAAGGACATGAAGCCCAGAGATCTACTAACATCTTTGATAGGATCGGACCATTAAGGCCTAGGAATAGGCCCCAACAATTATCCCCATTCGAAGACATCGAGAATATGGGCAGGAACATGAACCTCAGGTGGTTCGGCCGCCTAGAAATAGGCAGGAAAGAAGACACGACAAACTTCAGGAACCAAGCTAGGACTTTACAACCACCCCTCTACCATGCTGAGGAAGGTAAATAAGATGGTTCCTGTAGATCTTTTGAGCTAGACGATGATGATAAAGTTTTCCATTTGCGTTGGAGCTAAGGAACACACATGTTCCAAGCCATTCATACCACCAAAAATACCCAAATATGAAGGAAATGGGATCCGACAAAGTATCTAAACAATTACATGACCACATATTACTTAGGAGTGCCTACCAACTCTAAAATGTAGAGCTTTTCACCTCACACTGATAGTGGTTGCTGAAATTTGTATAACTACATATCGGCTGGTAACATAATAAGTTGGTCGGATCTTAAGAAGGACTTCTTGAATCAATACTTATCGAGTAAAGAGGGGAAAGCTCTTATTCAAAGACTACAAGACTTGAGACAATAGGCAGGCGAGACTCTGACAAGCTAGTTGGCTTGATTTACTGATGAAATGACCTATTGTGAGCATATCATCGATAGGGAAGCCTTTTTAGCATTAAGAGGAGGTCTGAACACGAACACCCTTTTCTGGAGAGAAGTGCAAAATAAGAGTTCTACTATTTATGACGCACTAGTGGAAATGATAAGGAACGAAATTGTCAGTGAAGAGCTGATTGACTATCGCAATCAAACCTCATTGGGTCTCCCGCCTCTTCAGAGATAGAGGCGAGGCCTAGTCTCACATTTGGTAAACTAGCAATGGACCCATGTAGGGCACACAATCGCCACCACTTCAGGTCAAATATTAGCCACTAGCACACTAAATGCAATACATTCCTTGGATTTTAGTTATTATTTCTTGGATCTCTTGACATAAACTATCATATATATTTCTTTATCTAGGGTTTCATGCTAGAACACTAGAATTTGAATGGACTACAACCTAGTTTTATCAAGATGATTTTATAATCTTTATGATTATCAGTGAAGCTATACTTTAAATTTTTGATTTGTTGTTTGTGTAATTTTTTAAATAAATCGTGTGTAGAAAATTATATGTTTGTGATTTTTTTTTCTTTTGTTCATGAAATTTTGGTAGAGATGACAAAAAAAACCCGTCATAACTGATACCTGTGGGACACTTCCCAAATGAGTTGGGGATTCCGCCCTTGGGTGGGTACGAGTAACATAGGCCCCACCCCGTTTCTTTTTTTTTTTTAAGAATTCAATGCTTTAATTTACCAAATATATTATCTAAAAGTATAAGATGACAACTAAAATTATCTAAAAAATATGATGAGCAATAAAGGTTTTAGTTTACCATATATAATCGAATAATTTAACTTTAAAAAATAAATTAATTAATTGAAAATTTTAATAACTATAATATTGTCACACTTTAATGAATGAGGACAATAAAATAAATTATCAAAAACTAAAAAAAAAAAAAAAACACGAAGCAAACTCCCCTCCTTAAAAGGGTAACGGGGCGGAAAAATGCACTCATCTGGTCTCGCTCCGAACCTGCCTCGTTGCCATTCTTAAAATTTTGTGAAAGAATTTTGTTGTGTTTGTCTGCTTTCATTAAAAGAGTTAATTGTTTCTTGAAACTTGGAATTTTCTGTATGAAAATTATTATTTTTAAGAAATTGTCTTCTTTTAAAAAGGAGTGAAAGAAAAGACAATAATGTTTGGAGTACAAGGCTTCTTCACAGCCGTTTTACAGGCAATTCAAAATTGGTGACATGGACGGCAATTAAATGAAAAAAAAAAAAAGCGAAAAGAGAGAATAGAACATCAATAACCCGCACACTCATTTTCCCCCAATTTAAGCTCTCCCAAAACACCTCCCTCCCAGTCGGCGCCTTACCTCCGGTCACAATATAAGCATCGGAGAACGCCACTGTAGCCTGACCTCATGAAGAATGCCTGCATTTTTCCCAATTTCTTCTCTCACAAAAACCCTCTCGAAGCCGACACCACACCCACCATCCTCCTCGGTGACATCGTACCTCCGGTCACAATATAAACACTGAAAACCATTACACCACTTACTGTGGTTGAAGGCTCGAGAAATGGGAGCTTGGCGGGGTTGATTTCGGCTTAACTGCGATCTGCATTACTCTGCTGGTTGGTGTGCATTTTTCGACCTTCAACTATTCTGTTCACTGCCCGAGCGTATACATACTGTATATTTTTTGCCTGTGACAATCTTGGTGCTTTCAGAGTATTGTGAACCGCAGGTGAAAGGTACAAAGCTGTAATTGTAGAATTACTAATTGAATTGTTCTGTCAATCTGAAAATTCATGTTATTAGCCTCTTGATAAATTTTAACATGTTGGAAATGTAATTTGTTTGATTAATCCATGCTTCTATCGCTGCGTTGTCGGTTGTCTGGATAAAACTTGTGTGTCGCCATCGATTTACATGATGTTTTTATCGAAATCAAAGTAGGTCAAAATACTAAATTCTTTTACGATGGAAAAGCAGCTTAAGAAACCTAGGAAGACATCTCTTACATTTTAATTAGTTGACTGGTTATGGTGAAAATTATGGATAATAATTGGGTTACTAGTGAATAGTCATTAAACAGTTGTGAATTTGAAAATAGACTTCCTGAAGGGCTCTAAAAATTTATAAATGGATGCTGTCCTTTTAAGTATTACATTTTGTTCTATTTTAGCTGTATGTCGACTGAATACCTTTTGAATGAAATGTTGAAGGAGAGAAAGTTGAACCAACTTATTTTGATTGCATTCTCAACTGTTGTTGTACGTAACCGGGGATTAATTCATCCCAATCGGTGTTTACACATGTATTTGATGTACGATAATGGACGAGGCTAATTTTCATGTAAATTTCTATATATATATATATATATATATATAATAAATTGCATGAACTTAGATCAATCAAATAATTATTCGCCCTAATTAATTTGCTCATTTAGATTGTATTCAGGTGGAATAATGATATATAAAGTGGAAGGGAGAAATTTTTTTACAAAAAATGGGATTCCTGCAAAATGGATTAATTATTGATTCGAAGAGGGAAGTGTGTGTGTGTGTGTATATATATATATATGGTTTGGGTGTTTTGGGACTACTTCGAGCAGATAAAGATAAGTAATGGAGAAGTATATTTGCAATTGATTTATTTCACATGCTACACAATTTGGGGTTTATTTATATAATGGTTTGTACAATTGATTTATGTACTTGTTTTCCATCTAAGGATATGAGAGGAAGGAATGCTGGAATTTGTCACAGCTGCAGAAGCAATGGGCAATTTTTTAGTGAATGCTCGAGAAAACGTCATTGCCCGGGGTGTGCACATGGATTTCAAAAATGTTTCGATGTTGAAAGGAAGACGTGCAACAAAGGGCAATTATTCAACACATGCAGTCATAAATGTGGATTTTTTGAATGGGTCGAACTAGGAGAGTCAAGCCGAGAATAGAGTACCATTAACGAAGCGCTTAGTGTTGCAGCAAATGAGGAAGTCGAAGATTTGCCAAGAATGTTAGATACGCTTATTCCAATATCCGACGAACGAGACTTAGAGATTAACCTGAACATTACTTTCTGCAAGGGAAAAGGAAGTTCGGAAGGAAACGAGAAAGCAAAGGAGGCCACTTGATTAGTTGTTTTGTGTTAAATATGTTAATTGAATTATGTTTGTACCATAACCCTCAAATGACGTAACTATGTATGTTCCATCGGAAAATGGGTATAATGCAATTTAGGTTTATGTGTATTCATTACTTATTGCCACTTTATTGTCTCATCATGTGTCATACCCACGATGATTTTTCCAAATTTTCGTATGATGAAAATAAAAACATAAAAACATTGCGAACTAACTAAAAAAAATTTAGATTTGTATCATTTTCTACATTATAGCTGTATATAGCAACAAATTGGTTTTTCGTAGTTACGTTATTCATATGTTCAAATACCGCAAAATAAACAGTAAGTGGCTCCAAAATACTCCAAAGAACATGCTACATTTTATTTTATTTATGCCAACGTACTTAAAAAACAAAAACAAAGCTCATTGGCTCTATATGACGACTACAAATTCATCTGCCAATCCAATGTTTAAGAAACTACACATGCAATGCAATAAGAACAAAAACATGCTTGTATACTCAGCCACTCAAGTCCTGCAGGTGTAGAGCAGCATATTGAATTGCTATGTTCATTAGTGATGGACGACTGCAAAAATAAGCAGGGAAGAATGCATTTCCTTATTTAAAATACAATATCTGACCAATATATGCATCCCTGCTACGTTTACAATATATACATCTCTCCATTCACGAGGCTTAGCTTCTCCTTCTGATTAACCCTTCCAAATTGCAAATTACTAATTATTCTGTGAGTCGGTTATAAAATAAACAAACACGTTAGGCGAGAAACCAGTTGCAATATCATACGTATAAAAAGATATAGCCACCTCTTAATATACACATTAAATTGGTATGAAATGGACAAAGCACATAGTTACATTATATTTTCAACCTATCTTCATAGCCAAAAGCAAAAATGTATATTAACTAAATATATTATAGCAAAAAGAAGAAAATATCCCTCACAGTAAGGCATTTATTCTATAGCAATATGGAAGGAAGTTACTGCAAATGAAATGAAATAAAGAATCTCAATGTAAGAAGAAGTAAACTTTCTTCAAATGTTATTCAAATTAAAAACCAGGAATCCCAAATTTGAGAAAACTTACAATACGAACGGCCTACCTTGTTAATGTCAGAACTGCAGTCCACCAATTTATCACTTCGGGTCATTTTGATGCGGTAAATGCGGATGGAAATATGAAAACGAATGACATATCGTAATTTGAACAATATGGAAATAAGTAACCAAACACAATACAAATGTGTTTAATACAATGAGAATTTAAATATTGTATTCATCTTTAGCATTGAGATCAACATTCATTAACGATGGCGAGATCCAATTCGATGACGACACAAGTCTTCTGTAAATACTTGACTTTGGGTATCGCCTTGCATCACACAACAACGTCAATAAAAGTGCAACCTAGTAATCAAAACAAACAGAAGGTGCTAACGAATAAGAGTTGTAATATAAGAAAGGTGTCTATGTGGAATATTGTTGTTCAGAAGCCACAATTTTAGGAACTGCCTCTTCTATATTTTTTTGTCTAGCTCTCAGTCTCTTTCCTTTATTTGATGTCGAAGTTGCCTGCATATAAACCCGAATCTCATGAGAAACTAGATTTGGATTGTACTAGAAATGAGATGCTAACATACTACATCACCCCTGATTTCTTTGACGTAGACTCCAATGGACTTTTTTTTTCAAAGTTTTCATGGTGTACCTTTCTGTTTTGTTAATTTCGAATCTCGTATGCCCTGCAACCGGTAGTTTGCACATCAGTACATGGTGAGGCTAAATTAAGAGTATGCTGCGAAATGATATTATTTCCGATACACAACGTCGTTGACATAAGCTCCGTAGCTTGAGATTTTATCTAGTCCGTTATAGCATGTGTTCGGACTTCATCATCTGTAGCGAGGTCAGCCACTTGCGAAAAGGCCTTACAGATCTCGTCATATCTCAATTATCCAGGAGTACTAACCAAACAATCGTGGTGCACTACAACCCTCGTGTATGCTCTACCGACATCTCTCCTCCATCTCCATAGTGTGTACTTCTCAAGCAATCATGTGACATCGTTTCAAATCAATACCGCAATTGCATGTTTACAAATAATTCCACTGAACTCAAATAAGTGGCAACTGCAAATTATCTCACACCGTTCCATATAAAATGAGATGAAAAATGTATTTTCCTCCTGTGCCCGTGATACATCACATCCTCATGCACCTCATATGTCGTCCCGAACATCCCCCAGAAGCAGAAATGAGGTCACAGTAAACCTTTTCCTTAAACTCATCTTGCACTTCTTTGAACTTCGAAATGGTATAAACGGACTGAAAATGCTTCTCGATTTCATAATTTTTTGCAAAGGGCACCATTTATGAGTATGACCTGAAATCAGGCTGGATTCTTTCTCCACTTTACTTCTCAGTGCTATTTCATACTGTCCTCCTGTGCCCGTGATACATCACATCCTCATGCACCTCATATGTTGTCCCGAACATCCCCCAGAAGCAGAAATGAGGTCACAGTAAACCTTTTCCTTAAACTCATCTTGCACTTCTTTGAACTTCGAAATGGTATAAACGGACTGAAAATGCTTCTCGATTTCATAATTTGTTGCAAAGGGCACCATTTATGAGTATGACCTGAAATCAGGCTGGATTCTTTCTCCACTTTACTTCTCAGTGCTATTTCATACTGCTCTACAAATTGCTTCAACGAGGTCTTCGAATGCACATGTCCATCTAAGAACGCGTTTATACTCTTTCTTCGTTGAGTTGTGAACATCCCTGCCCAGAATGTGGTTTTTAAGAAGCGAGGAACCCAACAACCTCCATTATCATACAATCCTGACAACCAATCATTTTTATGCAAGTCATATATATCAATCATCTGTTGCTACCCTTCTTCAAATTCTTCAATAGTTTTTGAATCGTAAACTACATTATGCAAAGTCGAAAATTTCCCGCCCTTATCAACATGATACCTAAACTTCTCCGGTAACTTCTTTAAAATGTACCATAGACACCATCTATATCTCGTGCATGGGAAAACGATCCCAATTGTGTTCTGCATGGCCCAACCTTGATCAATAATTATTGCATTTAGAGCTTGTCCATGCATGTACTCAAGCCACGCCCTAAATAGCCAGACAAACATATTCGTGTCTTCATTAGCTAACAAACCACAACCAAACAATATTGACTAACCATGATGATTCACTCCAATGAAAGGGGCAAACGGCATGTCATACTTGTTATTAAGATAAGTGATATCAAATGTCACAACATCACCAAACTCTTTGTATGCTTGCCTACACCTATTATCCACTCAGAAAACATTCCTTAGCTGAGACTCGTCGTCTAAATCAATGCTGAAGTAAAATCTCGAGCACTTTGCTTGCATTTTCGAAAAGTAGGATTGTATTGTAGTTGCGTCTCCCTCTCCAAGTCGTAAACGTCTAACTTGTTTAATATAGTTTCTACAATCCTTCTCTATACACATCATGTTCTCATATCCACATACTTGTGCAACTGCGAAGTTGTAACTTTTATGTAACAAAATTCCTACCACATCATTCACTTCAAGTTTACGTTTCACATTTACATTCAACTCCCTATTGCATCGATGCAACCTAGATTTAGAAGGACTAGTTTCATGGTTGTGATCGAGGTGGACTATGTTAATTCTCCACCTTCCATGATTGTCTGAGGAGGCTGAGATTCTTGCTTTACAATCAGTTTGACTTATTGATTTAGGCTTTAAAGACCTACTCGCATTACCACCTCTTCTACCTTCACGATTGTATGTGAAAGTTACATATCTCAGAATGCCATCATCCCATTTTTTTGAGTTCCGTCTTCTAACAGGAAATCCTATATCATAAGCATATCTCTTGTATATCTCAAACATGTCTGTTTCGTTGTTGAACATCATACCCACCTCCGGAACAATTAGACCATTTTGTCCTAATGTTTCATCTTCAATCTTGTTCATATTATCTGCAACATTCTCATTATTAGACTCCACTAACAATACATCATTCACGTCTTCCATAATCTCTTCCACTACGACAAAATAAGTGGTAGCGCTCATCAAAACGTAAACCAGTTACATTGCACCATGCACAAAATAAGGGGTAAAATGAAAACAAGTGACAATTTCTTCACAACGACATTTAATGCATTATATTTGCCGATCAACGATGGAGGTCATAAATATAACTAATATTTAGAATTAATTATACCCCAACTATTCAGTCATATTGATTCTAACTGTCTTACGAACTGTCTAACTATTGATTAACCGACTTCATTTTAAAATTAGTTAATTATGCATTTCATTACCAATACATTCTAACAAGTTAGTGACCTATTGAAAATCATGTTTTCCAATACAACAGTACGATATTGATCTTAAAAAATCAACTTAAGCATAGAACATGCAATATAATGTTGTAAATCTCTAATGGAAATATCAATAGCTCTCACAGGTAAAAATGATTCAATGTAGAAAGAATATTAAATAATTTCTTAAACACAACTAAAAAACTTAATTATAAACCTAAAACTAAAAATGACAAGCATCAAAAGGATGTGCCAGAAGCTTTCATATAATTGCATGCTTCTAATATCCGACTTTTGTAATGAATATGCTAGCTGGAGGTCGCAGAGTTAACCTGAACCACAGACTAATGCAGACCACAGTTAAGCCGAAATTAACCCCACCGAGCTCCCATTTCTTGAGCCTTCAACTGTAGTAAGTGGTGTAATGGTTTTCGGTGTTTATATTGTGACCGAAGGTACGACGTCGCCGAGGAGGATGGTGGGTGTGGCGTCGGCTTTGACAGGGCTTTTGTGAGAACAAATTGGGGAAAATGTAGGCGTTCTTCAGGAGGTCGAGCAACAATGGTGTTCTCCGGTGCTTATATTGTGACCGGAGGTGCGGCGGATGGTGGGTGACGCGCTGACCGGGAGGGAGGTGTTTTGGGAAAGCTCAAATTGGGGGAAAATGAGTGAACGGGTTATTGATGTTCTGTTCTCCCTCGTTATGTTTTTTTTTCCATTTACTTGCTGTCCACGTCACCAATTTTGAATTGCCTGTAAAACACCTATGAAGAAGCCCTGTACTCCAAGCATTGTTCAAGAAAAGATAACTGATTTCTTTTCTTGGTTTCCTGTTTAAACTACAAACTTTTAAAAGGAAATTTGGAACGACAAATGAGACTTTAGCCTCTAGAGTTAGAAAATGAGAGGCCTATTTTTACCCAAAAAAAAAGATGTGTCAAGTCTTAGACGAATTCGGACTGTGGATTTTGATATAACCAAGGCCCCAAAAAAAAAAAAATATGTGTCAAGTCTTAGACGAATTCGGACTGTCGATTTTGATATGACCAAGGAAATGGTCAAATTGAAATTGAATGGAGCATTTTATTTTTGTATTTATCTGATAGTGTAATAAAAGAAGTTGGTAAAACTAAAATTGCGGCAGAATTGTGGAAAAATTTTGAAAGCCTCTACCAAACTAAAACAAGACCAAATAATAGTTATCCAAGGAAATAGTTTTCCAATATTGATCTTGAAGCAAATCTTGGTAGATTTAAGAAGCTATTGTTAGATCTTATCAACAGTGGTGAAACTATCTCTGGTGATCAACAATATATAGCCCTATTGAGTTCTCTGTTTGAAAAACATAAAGATATGAAAAATACTTGGAATATGGTGGGGAAAGCTTAAATGTTGATATAATTGTTTCCTTTTTGAGAAATAGAGATTTGATTCTAAATAGAGAAGAAAAGCTGGTGACAGAACATAATCAAATACGAACAAGATTGATTTAAGAGAAAATGAGGGGAAGGATAAAGAGAATTTAGAGGGTGGAAAATAATTTTTATTTAATATCTATGTGTAACTATTACATTGTATAAATTGCCCTTATATAAACTAGTCTAAAGAAAAGACAAGAAAATCTATTAAATCAAAACCCTATTTATGTTTATTAAATAAGCATCCAATTTGCAAAGTGAACAACTATTAAAATACTATAAATTTATTAAATAAAACATTCTACATTTCCTTAAGTAATTAACTAATTTGGAAAGTAAATTAAATAATATCTCCATTATATTCTCATCATTTCTCCTCGGTCAAAAGAACTGACGAGATAGGCTGCTCCTATATTCTTCAAAGAGGTCAATCTTTCATCGTGACTAAGAATCACTATGAAACTCTTGACAATAACATATGACTTAGCCCCTGTTTGTTATCGTTTAAAAATTTAAATTATTTTTTACAGGATATTCTCCAATAAATATTCACACAATAGAATAATCTATACATAAATCAATAAATTTTTGTTACTTATCAACCACACATTCTAAAAAATAATAATAACAAAAAATTCAATAACTCATTATTCCCAAATCACTTCTATCAAACAAGCCCTTGATTTATATCAAGGGAGCCGATCTTTCTTTTTGATTAAATACCAATAGCAAAACTCCAAAAAATAGCATATGGTGCAATTCATCCCCAAAACAACAATTGATCTTACATGAAGAGGAGTACAAGGGACTAGAATATTAGACTGCATGTAGAAATAAATGATTATAACTACGATGGCTAGAATATTCCCAATAAGGAACAATTTTACTATATTGAAAATATAAGCTTTCATTCAAGTGTGATGACACTCAAATAGATTATTTTCATTTGAAGGATCAAAAAACTTGGTTTAAAACATATTTAGAAAATCGGGCCAAAGAAATACGTAACAAAGTATAGAATCACCGTTCAAGTAATGGAGCCTATATTATGAATCAAAAGCAAGCTTATAAGTTTCATGATGTAAAATAATCTTTCTTTTAAACTCGACATGAAATTTAGGAAAATTGGCAACAAAGGTTGGAGCAAAAATAATATGACTATAACTATTAAGCCCCGATCAATATCGATAGGAAAAGTATGCAACCTAACGACATGGCAATCTGGGAAGTAACATTTGGTTAAGGTAAGGCCATTACAAGGTCAATGTGAAAGTGACACAAATGAGTAGAATTTTGGCACGAAGTGGAGAACATGTGGAATGTTTAGCTTAGGTGACAATGTTGTAAGCAATTCATCTAGTATATCATTGTTAAGTCTATAAATTACATGTGCGATCACGAGAGATGATACAATACCATGCTCAAAACTCTCACCCTTGGCCAATGCGTCTCCATTTGTAATGTCGTTATTCCACTTAATAGTGTCATTAGTCCATGTGCAAATGGAGGATATCACGCACTATAATCATCAAAATGAACCCCTAAATATTTTATAGATTGTGTCTTGACGGCGCTGTTCTAAAAGAGTCTCTCTCCCAAATTCTCTATAAAAGGAAAAACCTCATCTTTGTTCTTTTTCACACTATCCAAAAAGAGTATTTAATTTTGAAGAGTGATTGTCACTTTTTTATAAATGATTTACAAAAGCAAGCTAAAGAAAAAAAAAATTAGAGTCCAATCCTGGAGACCAGGCCCAAATTAAATATTCATCAAAGAATTTAACTTATAGAATAAAGCAGCCCAAATAAAATCCCATTTGCACCTTCAGCCGAACACGAGAGTTCTTGATAGTGGAAATTACATGGAGTCTTACGTTTGTTTAAAGATTGCATTTCAAAATCAGAATTATAGTTTATATATACAAAAATAAGATGATAATACAATATTTTAATATTAAATAATAATATTATAAAATTCAATTAATTATATATCCAAACTTCAAACCCCAATTTTTATTTCCTTCCTCCTCATCAATCCATTCTCTCTCTACTCTATTCTATCTCTTCTTCTCTTTATCTCATCATCGCTGCCAAACGCCTAGATGCCAGAGCAGCATTGCACAAGGCCGTGCATCGTCGTCGACAAGGCTTCTCTACACAAGATTGATGAGGCTTCTTTGCAGCAATGCCGCTCGTAAGGACGATGATGCCGCTGCGTAGAGAAATTGCTCGTCGAGGCGCCTCATGCATTGAGTGGTGATGCAGTGGTTTACATGTTTTTGCTATGGTTTTTGTTGGTGGAGATGGTTGTGGATCTGGTGGTAGTACTTGATTTGGCGATGGAGGTAGGTAGGTAGGTTTTTGTTGGATCGACGATGGATCTAGTGGGATGGATTTGATGGTGGCGTTGTTGGATCTGGTAGTTGTGGTGCCTTTGTTAGATATGGCAGTGAATTTGTTAGACCAACGATTGTGTTGACTTTTGTTGATACAAGCAGTGGTGGTTGTTATTGTTGATATATGTGGTGGTGGTGGTGGTGCTAGTGGTAGATTGGGGGTGGTGGGGTTGGGGTTGTGGAATGGCATGTTGGTGGTGGTGATGGTGGAGGCAAATGCGGCGGGCTATGTTGTAATTGAATCACTAGTGGTGGTAGAGTGGGTGGGGTTGGAAATGAGAAGTGTCTGTGATCAATTATTTGTTGATTATGACCAATAAATTAATTAATTTGTAATCAATAAATAATACGTGATCTAAAATATGTGATTTTGACTCACTATTACTAAGTTGTGATCGAGAAATTCCTTGTGACTGATTTATTTGATAATTTCACTAAATAAGTTATAACTTATAAAATTTGTGATTGATGAATAAATTGTGACTTATAAAATTTTTGATTCATGATCGAGAATAATTTGTGACTTATAAATTTTGTGATATGTGTTAGAGATATAATTTGTGACCTATAAAATTTTGTTATGTGACTCAAAAATAATTTTAACCAATTTATTCGATAATTTGTGATAAAATTGTATAGATTTGTGACTTTAATATATTTAATTAATAAAATATTTTTTCAATTAATAATTTCATAAATAGAAATTAATAATATCTGACTTTTAAAATTTTAAAGCTTATTTCTTAGTTTTGAAATGGGTTAAAATCTTATATTTGAATTTTTTTCCTTCTTGATAACACTTGTAGTCATAGAAACTCGCCGTCCCAAAAAACCACATACACGTTTCGATCACCACAGATTATGCTGGTTGATCTTCCATCACCCAGAGGAAACCCCAGCAAGCATTGGCCACCATAGAAAGTACCGACCACAAAGCAATCAGAAATTTGCTACCCAAAAAATTGTGAACACAAAATTAGCGATCTTAAAAGTTCAAGAACAATTTCCAGCTGGAGAAGATCCTTGCTAATCTTTGACTATCTAGAGATGAAGTCCACAATTTTCAAAAATTCACACCCATTCATCAATACCCAAGAAAACTATCATAATAGGCTCAAACCGAAAATTGAATCCTAAATCAGAGAATTAGGCTCTGATACCACAACAAAAGTATTCTGTGTTGAACTTGATAACTCTTATTATTTCCTTTGTATATATAGGATCTATATGTCGCATTACAAGGCTGAAAGTCAGCCATCGCCATACATACATGGAAAGAAAATAAATTCCTACCAATTAAGGAAAATCTACAGCTTATATACAATGTATCTTCTCGAAATTGATTTAGGCAAATCAGCTGCCTCATACAGCTTATAACAAACTACAACATGCTTCATCAGTTGTATTATGTTATACTTTGTCAAGTGCTTGTGGTTAAATTGTCATGTTGATCTTCCTTCTCATCCAAGACTGATTTTAATCTTAATGCATATCTACCTAACTAATCATAATACATATCTACCTATTTTTGAAGATGTTGTAAAAGATACTTGTTCTGATGTGTATTTGCACAAAATTATGCCCCTATTTGATGGTCATTATAAAGAGAGATTTAGAAAAAAATGATATTTCGTATAGTGATTGTTATGATTCAAACCCTAAACCATTCTATAGTTAAAAGTGTGATCCCAAAAATGTAGAAAAAAGAGTGTTTCTAAAGCACACTTCTCTTATTGGGTGCTTTTAACTGGATTGTGGCAACTGACTTCTTGGTGACCATCGGATCAAGTTCTTGAAGCTTCTGGCCTTATATTCATCAACGTGAATGTTTGACTGGGCATTCTATCTTCATGTTTTGATTGTTGGCTGCCTTTTTTAAGAGAACTCTTCAATTTTCATGATTAGGGTTTCTCATTCTTTATTCATTCAAGTGTGTAAATGCTAGTGAAGTACTGTAATGCTATAGATTGAAAGCTTACTGTGTTGTTTTGAGTGGTTTGTGATAAGTGTAGTTTCTACACTTATGCGAGGTCCTAAATAATGATATTTTGTTATTCTTTAGACGAATTAGTGCCTAATTTGTTATTTATTACTTTTATTAGGAAAAAATCATGTTTGGACAAAGAATTTGAAGAAAGAACAAAAAAAAGGGGCTCGATCGAATCAAATACAAAGTTTGGAGACTCAAATATAATAGTTTAAAAGTTGAGAGTTGGATTGAAAAAAAATGATTCAGAATGCCAAAAGCCAATTGAAATTGAAGAGAAGTCAACGAGACAAGAAACTTTGGAAAATGATCAAAACACATACGTGAGAAAGTTCAGGAAATTAGTCCCCAAAAGTTATACCATGCATACATATGGCCTGGAGGCTTTGATTACGCAAGGTTCCAAAATAAATTTTGATTCCTTGTTTTTTTTTCAAAACTTTTAGTATACAATCTTTTGACACCTTATTTATACCATACGCCATCCAAAATGTGAAAGATTTAATTTTTATATCATTGAGAGATGACTTTTGAGAGAAAAAGAAGAGAATATACATCGAAGAACGAAGAATTCATCACTTGGATCCGGATTTGATGGCATTAATTGAAGATTTTCAAATTTTCTTTATATTTTAATGATTTAGATGATGACTTTCTTTTTTCTTTTTCTTTTTTTTTGTTTTTTGTTTTTTGTTTTTGTTTTTGTTTTTTGTTTTTGTTTTGTTTTTTTTTTTGTTTTTTGTATTTCTTACATTAATATGCTAGGTTAAAATACTTTGCATTGGATGGATGACAAAACTTTTTAATTCTTAGGTTTTAATTTTAGACTTTGTGTTTTTATTTTAATTATTGCATTTTGATTCCATTAATATGCATAATTACATTGTTTTAATGTTTGCACACCATTAGGACAATAAGTTGTTTATTCGTAGTGTTGAAAAACTAACGGTAGATAAAATACTGTTTATGGAATATATGAACAATAAATATTAGGAATAGTATTTATGGCATGTGCTATTATGTGTGATAATCCTAAACATCAATGTATATTTGCCATATGAATTTGGACTAGGAATAGGATCGTCTCACGGTAATGATAGGTTTATTTTATTTTTGGGAAAGAATAGTAAATAAAATTAGAATTATCGATTGTCACAACTGCGTAAATTGAGTTATTATCATTGGTTGAGAATTAAAACTAAGAGTAGATCAGTGGAGTCGAAAATTCAATACGTTTACCCACCTTTGATTTTTAAACCAATTTTTATTGATTTTACAGTTATAAAACATAGTTAGACACTAACATTGATCCTTATT
The DNA here is from genome assembly GCF_002742605.1 of Olea europaea var. sylvestris. Taxonomy (NCBI): domain Eukaryota; kingdom Viridiplantae; phylum Streptophyta; class Magnoliopsida; order Lamiales; family Oleaceae; genus Olea; species Olea europaea. The sequence continues at coordinate 183,137 of NW_019229408.1, forward strand.
CCCTATGGGATGATAACTCTCTCACCACGATTATTATTTGTACAACGAATCCGTACACTTATAGGATTTTGATGAACAGTTTGACTAAAGAATCTGTGTGATTTTTTTGGGCAGTAGACTTGGGAGAAGGGTCTGAGTATTTTGTTTTGAGTTCTTGGTAAAGAGTACTTCGATTTAGATTTTCTTTAAAGATAACTCTCTTTGTGACTTGATCTTTTATCTGGAACATGTTGTATTGTGGATGCATTTTTGACTTTATAGTGCAACCGAGCTATACTATAATGGATGATCAACAGGGAATTAGGAATTAGAAGCGGTCGTTGAACCACTAGAACTACGGTTGAAAAATTCTTTGTGTTGATTTTTTAGTATTGCAATTTTCATTTTGTATTCATTTATTAGGTTTTACATCCTTGTTAATCTCGTATGTTTCTAACTTTTCGGTGGTATTAGAGCCTAGTTTTCTGAATTACGATACTGGATCTTCGAGCAAACTTTGGATTTGAAATCTATCTCAAAATTGTTTGAACTTTATTGAAGGAATCTGAGTTTATTAAACTCATTGTGAGGTCTTTTCTATATTTCGTTAGTTGATAATTCTAAATTTCAGGGTTTCCTAATTTTTCCATTGATTTACCTTATGCAAATACTCTACTGAGAAGTATCTTTGTCCAAAGGCTCTAGAGAGGCCTTGGGAATCTGAGATAAACTCGATACAGAGGTTTAACTAGAGGATCTTGCAAGAGAAATTTCTGAAACATAGGAAATGAGATCTTTGACTATGATTCTTTCTTATGCTTTGTGTTATATGTTCACTGATTAAGTACATATATCTTTGTGCACTAATGTTGACTTAACCATATCTTTTTGACATATATAATGGGAAATGCTTAGTTTGAGGTAAACCAATATGATGGGAGGGGAGATTTTAATATGTGAAGTCAAAAGATGAGAGTTATCTTAATGCAATTGAAATGTGCTAGAGCCTCAGATGGCGCTTGGCCTAAGGATATGATTACCTCTAAAAAGATTGAATTGGAAGAAATAGCATGGAGTAATATCTTCCTGTATCTTTCTGAAAATGTGACTAGAACCATTGGAAAAACTAAAATCGTTGAAGAAATTTGGACCAAATTGAAGGCTCAATATGAGTCCAAAACTGTTCCCAACAAATAGATTTACTAAACTGACTCAAGACCGTGCAAACTGTATTATTTGTCGTGGTTTTGTTGAACTCTATTATTAACAGACATAGAGACCTCAAGAATGCTTTAGAATATGGTAGAGATGAACTTACGACTGATCTTATTATCAATACTCTTAAGAATAAGGTCCTTGAGCTTAAATTTGAACCTTTTAATAGTTAAAATAAAGAAAATATTTTGATAAAAAGCAAAAGTGTTGGTTAATTTAAATTTCACTCAAGAACTTTTACATGATTTTAAAAAGAAAAATAGTGATAAAAATAAATCCAAGAATAAGGCAAAAGGAAAGAAATTTTACTATTGTGGTATAATGGGTCATTTTGCAAAAGACTATTTTAAAAAAGCAAAACGATTTGAAAGAAAAGAAATCGATTGAGGCAATACTATGTTAGCCTATGATAAATCTCAAATTAACAATGGACTGGTTCTTGTAAATATAAAAAATAACCTAAATCAAGAATGGACTCTTGAATCAAGTTGCACATTCCATATGTGTCCTAACAATAGCTACTTTTTAGGTTTTGAAAATACAAAATGAGTTCAAGTTATCATGAGAAACAATATGACCTGTAAGGTAAAGGAATTTGAACAATTAAATTGCTTTTAGAAAATAGAAGATTTTACTTCTAAAAGGTATTAGATTTGTTCCTGAACTTGAAAGAAACCTTGTATCTCTAGGTATGTTAGATGACATGGAGTTTGACATTAAACTGGATCAAAGACATATAAAAATCTTTAGGAGTAGCGATTTAATCACTTCTATCCAAAAGTGATATGATCTTTGTTTTCTAAATGCTAAACCTCTAATTGGTCTTACTGCAGCAGCTTTAGATGACAATTTTAATCTTGCAAAATTATGGCACGAAAGATTTGGTCACATTGGAAAGAAAGGTTTAAAGTCTTTAAAAAATAAAGGAGTATATGGAAAATTGAATATTGGTGAATTTTTCAACTGTGAATGATGTTTGATTGGTAAGTAAGTTAAACTACCTTTTCCTACTGGTACTCATAAAACTAAGCAAATTCTGGAATACTTGCATCAAATTTGGCAGTCCTGCATCTACACGAACATTGTTTGGTTTTAAATATTATTTTCTTATTATTAATGATTTTTCTAGGAAGATTTCGGTAGTCCTATTAAAAACTAAAGCTGAAACCTTCATTACCTTTAAAGAATGAAAAACTCGGATAGAAAATCAAACTGGTTTAAAATTTAAAACCTTATAAAGGACTAATATTGGTCTGAAATTTTGTAATTATGAGTTCAATGATTTTTGTAGATTGTATGGTATCCTAAAACATAAAACTGTGACTTACACCCCCTAACAAAATGGCATTGTTGAAAGAATAAATAGAACCTTATTGAAAGTTCTGGTTTGCCCAAATTATTTTGGGAAGAAATTTTTAAAACTACTGCATATCTTGTTAATAGGAGTCCAACTAATGCTTTAAATTTCAATGTGCTAAATTTGTGTAAACACAAAATCCTATTGATTATTCCTATTTGAAAATCTTAGGCTGTGTTGCATACACTCATCAAAATATAGGAAAACTTGAACCTAGATTACTTAAGTGTGTTTTTAGGTTAGGCTGAAAATATAAAAGGTTATAGGATGTGGATAAAGGGGGAAAAAGGTTACAGAGTCATCATTAAAAGAGATATTATATTTATGAGTCTAGTATGCCATGTTTGGAAATAAAAACAAGAAGTTTAACTGAGAGTGATTTTCAAATTGAGGTGGAGCCTAATCACTTAAACAACACTGATTCAGTGCCTATAGGAGTTGGTTACACTGATGAAAATATTTTAAATGAAAATGATCATGAGCAAGAAATAAATCAATCTGACCAAGCTGATACTAAAACTATACCACCTAATGAATATCAGCTCAATAGAGATAGGGAGAGAGAGCCCTCTACCAGGTTTAACAGTGATTTACTTATCAAGAAGAAATTGAATTTGAACCAAATCCTATCATGATGCTTTAAAAAAGTGTGAGAAATAAATAGTTCTAATTTAAAGAGAGTCAAACGGAGGCTATATGAAGAGTTAATTAAAACTTTTGGCAATAGAGTTTAGTTTACTAACCCTTATAACATTGACGGTTTCCACGTTAAGCATACTTTTGTTATTGTCCTTCATTCGCAAGATTTTTTTGCATAGTATAGTAATTAAATCCTTAATTGCGGTAAGTTTGAAGAAAATTTAAGCATACTACTTCCACATGTTTCTGTTGGATATTTGGCATATTGGACACATTCTATTTGGCGAGAAATTCCTCTTGTCCGTTTTAAGTTGAACCTTACGAAAAGAATATTTGACAATCCACGTTTTTGTTGGTTAAATCCATGGTATAAATCTCACTCGTGAAATTTGCTTTTTCATTGACATTTTTAGAAGAAGATTCTCTCAAAATGCTAGGAAGATGCCCAGAATTAGCTATAATTTGTTTAGCTATCAGTGCTCTGTCTTAGCAGTAACCTACTTGTGGTTATGATACTTAAAAATATGCTCTTCATGACTTCTTGGGGTAAATCATTTGTACTTTCATGCAAGTCTTCTTAGATATAGAGTGTTCAATTTATCAAATGGTCCATAGACAAATCAACTTTTTTATTTAATTCTAAGCTTATTTTCATATCACAAGGTCAACATTTATATAAGATTAAGTGAATTCCTCGTCTTATGATTTCACTTTGACTCGGGTTGTGGTTTGAAAGGGTTAGATTTCGTCAAGTCCCTCAGCTTATAAAAGTGTACTTTATAGATAGTTTAATGATATTAAATATTATTAATTCTGATGATTTATGATTTAATTATGTATATATTTCATTTGATAGGTAAAAATCAATGCAAATTGGTAGAATAGGAAGTAAGGAACCAAAAAGGGGCAAAAACCAAGGAAATCCATAATTCAATGATTAAAGTGTAAATATTCAATAGTTGATTCAGACTATAAAATGATGGTTGAAGATCACATAGGATTAATAGGATGTAATTGGAAGTCAAATGAGTGAAATATAGTCAACATATTTTCATAAATAAATTTTCGGTTGAAAAAATTAAGCTCCAGATTTTCAACCTCATATTGAGACTCACTTTTCACATAGAAAATATTTTATAAGAATTGTAGCCCTATAAGTTATATTCCCAATACACTTTGAATCACCTTAATCGAAGTATTGACGATTGTTTAGAGACGAAATCGAGCAAACGGCCCACACGAACTTGGTCAAAAATTAATAGGGAGCCAATCAGTTAGCTGACATGAATGTGGTGAAAAAGGTGACACCTTCGCTCAAGCAAAATTTCATTTCAAGAGTCAATTCTCATTTTTTTTTTTATTAAAACTCTTTCGAAACACATATTGGACACGATTTTTGGTGATATTTTTTCATAATCCTTTTTGTAATTTATACAAAATCATGCTAGTCTAGATCCATAATTTTTTGGATGAAGATGAACCTTATTGTTTATTTATTTTAATTCAAAACTAGTAGTTTAATATTTTTCGCATTCCCATTACATTATTTAAGTGCTTGGTCTTCAAATAGATAAGTAGATGCTTGTAGTGTTGAGAGACTCACAATAAGTTTAGATCACGACAAGATTAACACAGGGCCAATAAATGTTAGAAATAACAATATCACGCTTACAATAATGTAGATAATCTAAAATTTAATATGTTCCAATCATTCAAATTCGTACTAGGATTATGATCGAGTCTTGATAAGAATAGAATTAATTTATCTTGAAAACGAAAGTTAAATACCTTAACTTTATCTATTGTCAAGAATGAATGAATAAGACAAGACATAATTGAGAATTGAATTAGAAAACAATAGGCGAATTCATAATCCCAATACGATCATCCAATCATTCATATAAATTGAAGTTTTAAATAATTCTTAGAATAATTTAGAATAATCACATAATCAAATCTCTTTTGTGTTACATACTTCAAATTCAAACATGACTAGTAAACTTAAATCAAAATTTATTCTCTGTGGGATGATACTTTTAACTCGGCAAATCTATTACTTATTAATGATCTCGTATTTATGTGAAAATATCACAAACAAAATCCATCAATTGTAACATGTCTTTGCTACCGGAATTTTAAATTGTTGCCTATAATATCTTATATGCCAGGTTATATTTTCTTTAAGGGCACTCCTTGTTTTAAGAGATTACATGTTGCAACAATTGCTTAGTTTGAAGCTGATTCTGTTTGGGGGATGTCACTCCATTGCAATCCCTATATTTCTTGTTTTACCTTATTTTTTTTTCATTTTTTTCAATGTCTTCGACAATACAAGGATACTAGAAGAAGACAACTTTTTTAAATGGTAAATTGCTGCACTTCTACTTTATCTTATTTTGTAAAGACATGTTAGTTATTATAAAAATTTCTTAGGCTTTAATTTTTCATGTGGGCTTACATCAGTAATTAATTGTGCATAAAGGCCATTTTAAAGCTAAGCCCGTTTAAAGTTATCTAATAAAGAATTAAAATCATTGGGTTTTGAGCATCTAAATAAAGCGTGGGTTCAATTATGGGTAGAGACCAAATTTAATAGGTTATTCTATGATCGACAAAATATATGTAAAAACTACATATAGGGTTATGGTCTTCAATTTATAAGTAATTCTCATTCTATGTGTCATTCCATCAATACAAGAATATAAGGAGAAAACATAATGAAGAGGAAAATCTTGAACCCTCAACCAACAATCAAAATGAAGAAATCGAAGCAATCAAAATTACAGAGCAGAAGATGAAATCAAGAAATAAAAAGAAATAAAGAGTAATGGTTAAAAAGCCAAAATCAAGAGATTATAGTTGATATTCAAGATTTAAGATCTAGAATCAAGATCTGGTATTAAAGAATCATTTTCAATGAATGAAATTATGTTCCGTACATTGTAATTCTCTTAGTAATTTAGCATGAGAATCTTAGCAATAAAGTATTTAGATTTTCAAGTTCGTGAGATCTAAAATATACGAAGTTCTCTGAAGTGGATCGGAGCAAAATCTATGTTAAACCATTGAGATTTAAGAAAGAATTTTAGAGTTCAAATTCATGCTTTAGATTTCTAAATTTTGGAAGGAGAATTTTATCCCTAAATCTTGAAAATTCAGATTTTCTGGGAATGACTTTGGAACTACAAATCGTCGTAGCGCTACAATGCTGCATTTGGGCATTGAGTCTCGAGTTTCTTAGCAATGCGGTAGCGTCACAACACTGGTCCCAACGTGGCGCTGTAGTGTTGAGTTTCTGTTATAGTTTTAAACGTTTTTGAAACAAAAAGGAAATAAAAGTGAGGGCAATCAAATTCAAATCTTGGTAAAAAATTTCTTTCGCATTACTAATTTTCAAAAATAAATTAGTGGAAGAAAAATGTTACCAAAGTAACTTCTCTTACTTAAATTAATTTATTTGAAATATTAGGGTGGTTGTGTATATATAATTGATGTTGGTATTGACCGACCCAAAAGAGAGTCAATATTGTGTTCAGTCTTTTGTGATAGGACCCACTATTATTTGAAATTGTCTAATATGAAATCACATGTAAACATGTTATTTAACTTTAAGTTCTCTATTTGGTTAATCCATCTATTCTATAATATCTACCTACATCAATTCAATTCACTGGTCTAATAAAACCAAATTTTAGAACGGGAAAGAGAACATTCATATCGTTCTTGACTGCATGGATTTAGACCTTGCATTAAGAACTGAAAATTTTACTTCTATTACGCATAAGAATTTCGCTGGTAGACAATGGACTTGGTAAGTGGGATTGTTTAAATCGCATGAGTCTTATGATCATGAAACGTGGAAAACTAGTGACATTCAAAGCTATGTGTTTAATAAGGAAACTATAACAAAGGAATTTTTTTGATAAAATTGAAAAACATTTTGCGAAAGGCGATAAGGTCAAAACTAGTACGCTTTTGGCTAACTTGGTTTCAACAAAGTATAAAACTAAAGGAAACATTTGGGAGTACATCATGGAGATGACTCATCTTGCTTCAAAACTAAAGGTGCTAAAGCTAGAGTTGTCTTAGGATTTGCTCGTTTAATCGATTTTGATTTTTCTTCCTGCACAATTCAATCAATTTAAGACCAGTTGTAAATGTCAAACGAAGAAGTGAACTCTTAATGAGCTCATTTCCTATAAGCAAGAGAGAACTAAACGTCCTTACTTGACAAGTTCCTCTGAGGACAAATTCAAGAAAAAATGAATAAAAAAGCTACATGTGGTTCGGTTCAAAAGAAAAAGCAGAGGCCTGAAAATGATAAAGTATTTGGCTGTTACTTTTGTGGAAATCTTGTATACATCAAGAGAGACTATAATTAATATCACGTTTGATGTGTATAGAAAAGTACATAAACGCATAAAGACATTTGTTGACCATTCCATTCGACTTCTTGGAATGGTCAATAGTCATTTATTATGTTCATAGACCATTTCATTACGGCTACTTGCATATTATATATAAGAAATCCTAATCATAGGACATGTCCAAGGCCTACAGGGCTGAGGTTGATAATCAACTTAGCAAATGAATTAAACATGTTGGATCTTACCATCTAGGCCCTTTTGCTAAATTGTTAGAGGAATGTGGAATCGTCCCACAATACATCATGCCAGGTTCGTCTAGCATAAATGGTATTATGAAAGATGAAACAGAATTCTTAAGGACATGGTAAAGAGTATGATTAACAAAATCAATTTTGGAAGAAATATTAAAGACTGCAGCTTAAATTCTCAATAAAGTTCCGAGTAAAGCAACTACAAAAAACTTTTATCTCCTTTGGACATGAAAAAAACCTAGTTTAAAGCATTTACACATTTGGGGTTGTCCAGTTAAGGCAAGGCCTAATAGGCCAAATAAAAACAAAACTAGACTCTAGAACTATCAGTTACCATTTTATTAGATATTATGAAAGGTTGAGGGGTTACAAATTTTTAAAATCCCAATATCAGGTCAATTATCGTAACGAAAAATGTCCGAATCTTTGAGAATGTGGAGTTTGTAGAGGGATATAAGATTTTAAGGTTAAGGATTTTGTCTTTGATGAAGAATATAAATATCCTTTCTGTCATAATAGACAATAATTAGGACCAAGGATTAATGCTTGTTCAAGAAGTAATTTTGGATGAAAACAATATTATAAATACAAAATCAAGAGATTGTTCTAAAAGATTAAACTCAACAACCTCAAGAGCAAATGTCATTAAGGAGATCCACTAGAGAAAAAAGAAATACAATTTTGAATGACTTTATAGCCTTTCTCTAAGAAAATAAGGATGTTATTTCATTGGCGGAAGTAAATCCAACCAACTTTCACCAAACAATGCAAAGGAATAATTCTCAAGAATGAATTGATGCCATGAATAAAGAGATAAATTTCATGAAAGATAATGACATTTTGGAACTCGTCTCATTGCTTGAAGGTACGAAGCCCATTGCAAATGAAGAGGGATTCGAAGGGTAATGTGAAAAGATATAAGGCTCATCCTATTGCAAAGGATTTTATTCAAAAGGAAGACATTGACTTCATAGAGACTTTTTCTCTGGTTTCTATGGAGGTCTCTTTTAGAACTATCATGAGACTTGTAATACATTTTGATCTTGAGCTATATTAGATGGTTAAAAAATAAAAAAATCCATCTATGAACTTAAGTAGGCTTCCGTCAATGGTATTACAAATTTCATCAAATAATTATCTCGTTTAGTTTTGAGATAAATGCGGTTGATGGTTGCATATATTAAGTTCAGTGGAAGTGAGCATATTTTTTGATATTGTATGTTGATGACATACTATTTGTATGCAATGATATAGACTTATTGCGCGAAATTAAGAGACTTCTATCATGAAATTTTGATATGAATGCCTCTTTGTATTAGGGATAAGGTTCTTAAGAGATATGGTATGCAGGATTATAAACCAGCTAATACCTCTGTTGTTAAGGAAGATAAGTTTAGTCTCTATCAATGCCCTAAACATAAACCTAAAGAAAAGGAAATGTAGTAAATTCTCTATGCTTTAGCAATTGAGAGTTCAATGTATGCTTAGGTTTGCAGACATCCGAATATAGATTCATTGTTGGAATGATGGGCAGATATTTAAGTAACCTTGTGATAGATTTTTGGAGTGTAGGTGATAGATATTTGGAGTACAGCCAGTTGGGTTATTTGATATCTACAAAGAATTAAGGATTACATGATGACATTCTGGAAAAATCAGACCAATTGGAGATCATTGGTTATTCTGATTTTGATTGTGGAATATGATTAACAAAATTTTTGTCACTGCGCTGTACATTCTAGTTAGATTTGAAAGGCCACTTATCGTGTAACAATAGCAGTCTTATTTCGGCAGGAGCTCGATAATGTCAAAATTTATAGACATTAATTTCTTAATTGTTAAAAAAAATCAAAATGATCAGGTTTCTATAAAGCATATTAATACAAGAATCCAAGATCTTTCATGATCATACTACTTATAAGAATATTGCAAATTTTGATGATATATTAGTTTAGTGAGAGTTTGTATTTTGGATGTTATTTATTTAATACTATATTTCATTGCATCCATATTCAGTTTAAAGTATTTTTTTTTATTTCAGTAATAAAGTATTCTGTTTAACTTTTCACTCTGATTAAAGTTTATGATTTGATCTTACTAAAGTATAAGGCATTAAAAAATAAGGTAGAACTAGTTGAAAATAAGCATGTTTGAATCATATTACATATGATTTCCATGATACACATCCATATTTGATATATAGCAATTGATTGTGTTGATATACGTGATCATTCATGGATTTAGTTATATTACTTGTAATGAAGACTTTTTTTTTTCTTATATTGATATAATTGATGGACGAGATTATTAAAATATGTTTTTTGGTTATGATAGCAAAAGCTTTGAGTTCACAAGGATATACACATCTATAAGGTAACATATATGGTCCAAGTGGGAGATTGTTGGATTTTAATTTGTCATTTAGGCCTACATGTATAATTAATTGGTATAAAGACTATCTTAAAGTTAAGCCCGTTTAAATCGATCTAATAAAGAATTAAAGCCATTGGGCTTTGGGCATTTAATAAAGTGTAACCTTATTATGTGTAGAGATCGGATCCATTAGGATTGTATTTCATGATGGACAAAATACATATGAAAGCTATATATAGGGTTCTGGCTTCCAATTCATATGTGATTCTCATTCTACGTGTCATCACATTAACACAAGAATATAAAGAGAAAATATATTGGAAAGGATGATATTGAACCCACAATCAACGATCAAAAATTAGAATGAAGGAATTGAAGCAATCCAAATTATAGAGTAAGAAGCTGAAATCAAGATACAAGGAATAAAGATCAAGAAGTCAAAATCTAGAAGTTGTAGTTGATCTTCAAGATTCTAGATTCGATATTAAAGAATCATTCCCCATGAATCAAGGTATATTCCGCACTTTATAATTCTCTTGGTGATTTGACATGAGTAATCTTGATAATAAAGTATATAGGTTATCAAGTTCTTGAGATTTAAAGTTTTATAAAATTCTCACAAAATGGGACAAAATCAATTAATATGATTATAGTGCTCCTACTCAAATGCTTGGGTTGTAGTCATAAACCACAAATGTAATATTTCTTGAATACAGATCGGTCAACTTCTCGTTGTTACCATTCTACTTTTGGTTTTTCAAAAATTTCAAAGGTTCCCTCAGTATATTGTTTATATTTGGGGGGAAATGTATTCTTTATTTTTCACATTAATTTTTCGTTGCTTTGTCAAAGAAAATTGTCTTCATATCTTTAAAGTCTTATTTGAGACTTTTGTGAGTGTTTGGGAGAGATTTTTTCAAGTAAAAATGATTTATTTATTTATTTTTTATTTTTTTTAGAATGAGATTATAATGTAGGGAAAAAAATTATGGGTCCCATAGAACATGTAGAAAATGATTTTAAAAAATTCTCTCCCAAACTCAAAACCTTGAAAAGACAACAATAAAATCTCAAATATTTGCTAACAAGTAGAGGTGGCATTAATGGAGCATAAATTTAGAAAAGGGATGCTTACATGTTAGTGACATGTCTTGAATAAACTTAGAGGCTTCCCCTCACAAGAGAGACACAATATAAGTATTTATGATAGAAAAGGAAAACATGAAATAAATTCAGCACGGCTTGACATGGTTGCAAAACATTTGGTTTATTAGACCTTTCATTAGGTGTGTATTGGATAGATTGAGTGGTGAAAAAGAATTCATATAATCGACTCTAAGTTTATTTAGAATAAGATTTGTGTATTGGATAGATTGAGTGGTGAAAAAGAATTCATATAATCAACTCTAAGTTTATTTAGAATAAGATTTGTTTTCTTCTTATTAAGGCCCCGTTTGATTCCCATTTTTCTCAAAATGCATTTTTCTCTCTCTTCTTTTCAACCACATATTTCTCATTAAAATCATATTGCACGTAAATCAAAAACTTTTCATCCACACATTTTCCATCAATCTACTATTCTAAAATTCATTTTTCCTTAAAAATGGGTGTCAAACACCCTCTAATTGTTATCTCAAAAGTCTTTTGGTTATGCTCATGAGCTTATATTTTTCTTTTCTTCATCCCCTTTTACTTCTTTGCTACTTAAGGTTCTTAGTAAGTATAAATACTTATCTGGAAGTAATGGAATTGATCTTCTATCCTCAATGGACATGATAAAAACTTCCTACTACTGATATGACAAGAGAATCTTACTTATGGTTCTCTTAAGGTTCCTTTGCCACATCGACAACGAGAAATTTTTATCCTATCCATTGAAGCCAAGATATCAGGGCTGCTGGAAACAAATATCAGAATCAAGTAAGTTATATTTAGAGTTGATATAAGTCTGAGTTAGTAGTTCTTGTTATATTTATTCGAGCATGCAGGCGGTAACTTCATATACCTATGGTTTTCAGCTTTGAAGTATTCAATAGTAGTGCCTGTTATGTTTCTTTCGGCCCTCAAGTATTACCTTTTCCCTAATTAGTGGATAAATGTTTATCGGCTATTTATATTCTACTGGGATGTGACCTGAGATTGGGACTTAAGGTATGTACATGCATTTTAATTTGATTCTAAATTCTCAAATTAAAGCGAATCTCATTTTGTATGCTTATGTTAGTTATTGAGAAAATATTCTAAATTCTTTTATGTGATATTGGAAGTTATTTTCTGATTACATTTTTGGGGAAGGAGAACGAGTCGAGATTTCTTTTCCTTGTCTATTTTCACGGCAGTTGCTTCACTCGGATTTTCAAGTACAACAAACAGTATTTCTTGTCCCAAATATTATACGGAAGGAAATGGGTGATGACGTAACTCTTGTAAGTTGCTACTACTCCCTGTATTGAAAATGATTTTTTGACGAATAGGGTTGCGACCAGGTTGTGATTATTTGTTATGTATATAGATATATTTGACTGTATGTACAAGAGTGCAAACATGCACATACAGTGGATAATGCTTTCACAAAAATGAGATGTGAATCCTGTATACTTTCTGTGTGCTTGGCACTTAACAGGTTTTTATGAATTAACATACTTGTATATTGATTTTATACAACTAGGTTACATATGTATATGTAATTCAAATCAATGGACAGTATGCATCTGCCAACCTATCTGTTCAAAATCAATATACATGTAGTAGAATTGGGTTTATGTTTGGGTGATCAGAAACAATCCTATCCTACTATGTACGTGGACATACAACTTGTCTGCTCATCTTCACCATAATTACCTCACTGTTTTTACAATAACTACTTTGAAGATGCTTCGTCGATTCCAATGAGCACTCTTTCGTGTAGAAGACGAATGGAACAAACTGATCTCGAAGAATGGATATTCAACTCTCAACGAGTGAGATGGTGAATGAGAAAAAGAAATTACTTAATTCCAATGGTCATAGTGTTACAACCCGCATTTTTATCTAGTCAAAGTCAATAGTGAAATTTTCAAAGTCAAGTCAAATGAGGACTTGTATGAAATAAATCATTTTTATTGGGACTTGATTGACCAAATCATTTTATTTGGATTTATTTTGCAATTGACAAAATATGAAGGTTATATTGGATACATTTCAAAGTTTGGATTTTACTCATATATTTTTGGAAGTTTAGGATTAAATGTGATATAAAAATGGAGTTAGAGGACTTTCCTTGCAATTTTTGAATAAGTGGAATTTATATTCAACATTTGACCCATTTTTCACTCCAAATCACACACACACACACACACACAGAGTAAGAAACGGGCAGCAAGCTGGACCGAAAAAGAGAGAAAAATTAGGAGAAAAAGGGAAGAAAAAGGGAAAGAAGGAAGGAAAGAAAAAAAAAAGGGAAGAAGAGGAAAAGAGGTAAGGCCAATTTCTTCAAGCTTGAGTTGAATTTTTCCATTTTTTTCTAGTGATAAAGTATGAATTATGTTAAAATTCTAGGGTTTTATTTTGGCTCGAAATTTTCAGATTTTTTTGAGAGGAATGCTACTTGGAGCTCAAATTATTGATTCTTGAATTTCTATCTACATTAAGGTAAGGAGATGTCAATTTTTTTTTGGGAAACCCTAGAATTCGATTTTGGGATTTTGATTAATTATTTGTGGGAATGATTATATAAATGGAATATTTCACTTGGGAGTTGATTTTATGGAACAAATATATATTAAATGGGTGGAATTGTGGTTACTAGTTTCACTATATTGGAGACTAAAATTAGTTTTAAACTTGGGAAGAAGGTTTTGTTGATGAATTAATTATTAGAAAAGGGATTAGAAAGTGGGATTAGCTCCAATTGATCAAAAGAATATTTGGGAAATTCATTTGAGCATCGACCAATTTTAGTTAAGTATTATAGAAGTAGATCTTAAAGTTTCTTAATTTAATAGTGGCTGATTAGTCATCTTGTTATATATTCCAGGTGGTGACGAGGAGATTGGAAGAGCCTATCGACCATCTTAGGTTCAACTTGTATTATGTGAGTAGATAAGCTTATTTTTTTAGAAATAAGTATTTATTTAATTTTGAAGTTACGTATTTTATAAGTTGAGTTGATGGCATGATTTTTCAAAATAAAACGAATTTTATTATCAAATGTTTTTAAAATTTAAATTCAGTTCAGTTAAATTCTTTCATTGACATATTATTTCAGTATATTCAAAGTTATTTTAAAACCATCAGAAAGTATCCAAGTGATTTTACCCTCGTCTGCACTAGTGTGAATGTGTTTCCACAGTGTATGACTTCATATGGTTATTTTACCCACTCTGCGCTGGTGTGAATGTGTTTCCACAGCGTATGATCAGTATAGTGATTTTACCCACTCTGCACTATTGTGAATGTGTTTCCATAGTGTATGACCATTTTATAGCTCTGCGCGCGTACGACCAGAATTTCAGAATTGAATAACCTTGCTTTGTAGATCGAGATTAATCGATTCACGAGTATGGTTATTCCGGGTACATTTTTGGTGTGATATTTCAGTATCACATAGCTTATCAGATTTTAGAAATGCAGTATACAGAATAAAGATGTTTATGATTACAGTATATTTTAATTTTGATTGTATCATCAGATTTTAAGCTACAGAACTCAGCCTATTCAATTTAAAGAATAAATATTTAGTTTATATGTCTGTGAAAAGAAATTTTATGCTATATGTCGATTTTAAGAAAGATTTTATGAATGGAAAATTATATTTTTGCAAATATCCACTCACTGAGTTATAGGCTCACATTTTTATCACTATTTCTCTTATCAGATAGTAGCTGAGTTGAACACTACTGGGCCAGTTGATCTATTAAGTTGAGCCATAGATTGTCAAGCATTGTATGAACTATCTTTTCAGTTTAAGAGTTCATATTTTGGGATTTTGGTCATAAATTAGTTTCATGTGTTGGGCTTGCTATGTTTTGTATATATATTATCGATTTTGGGTACTATTGATTAGAAATTGTTGCAAAAGTCGAATTGCCAGTGTTGTATTTGAATAGTTGATATTTTGAGGGGACCGATGTACCCTATTTCAAATGACGTGTACATGTTTGGGATATTTGATTTTATTTTCAGGTAGTTTTAGTCCATTTTTCAGAGGGAACTCTGCTGAAATTTTATAAAATTATAACAGTCATAGTATGTCAAGTTTGCCTTGGTGGTGGGTCCGGCACTTCACTGGTATCTACCATCGGCGCACAACACGTGTCGGATCCATTAGGGTGATCGGGACGGGTCGTGTCGATTGGTATCAGAGCATGGTTATAAAGTCAGTTTGCATGGTTTATTTGAATTTTGTTCTGATCATATCATACATATTTTGTAGTTGGAAGTCATGGCTCGTGGTAATAAGACACGCAAGCTCCAAGATAGGTCGTCTCAACCACCAGTTGCTCCTAATAGGGATGCTAGTAGGGTCCAGAAATCAGTTCATCCGACCCATGATCGCAGAGATATGGGGATATAGCCCAGCCTGACTTAATAGCTGATAGGATTGCCACCGCTGTTGCTTCTGCTCTACGCAATACAGATAAAGATTTTAGTATAGGGCGGGCTACTAAACTAGGAGCTAAAATATTTACAGGCACAGCTGATCCAGTAGAAGAAGAATCATGGATGGTGAGAATTGAAAGAATATTTGATGTGATGGATTGTCCTAATGATCGAAAATTACGACTAGCTAATTTCTTACTAGAAGGAAGTGCTTATGATTGGTGGAGGTCCATACAAAGTAAATATGTTGATCCTTCTGTGATCACGTGGGGCGAGTTTAAAGATGATTTTAATGAACATTTCTATCCTCGTTCTTACAAGACTGACAAATAGAATGAATTTTTGAGACTAGTACAGACATCAACAGTGGCGGAGTATCAGAAGAAATTTCTAGAATTATCAAAGTATGCTGCTGCTCTTGTAGCTGATAAAGTTGATAAATGCAGAAGATTTGAGTATGGCTTGAGAGAAGAAATTAGATCAGTGGTGACTGCATCTGGGTATGAAAATTTGGGTAAACTTGTAGAAGCAGCATTAACGGTTGAGAAAAGTTTGTCTGAATGACATGGTGGTCAAGAATAAATGAGACCAGAAATTGGAAGCAGTAGTCAGACATGGGCAGGAAGATCTATAACTAGGCCACCGAGGAGGGATCGCAGAAGAGGTGGATTAGGTGTTTCCACTTCTGGTAGTTTTAAGTCCAAATCTCATGGCAGTCAGAGCTCGAGGTCGAGTTAGGGATCAGTACAGCAGCCAGGGAGTAACCGTACTCAGACTCAGAGATCTTCTCGGAGATCATTTACTCCTGGATAGAGTGATAGCTCTGGTGTGGCCAGCTTTCCCCAGTGCCAGTTGTGCGGGAAATTTTACCCTGGTGAGTGTCTTAAGGGAATTGGAGTGTGTTATCATTGTGGTCAGACGGGACACATGAGGAGAGAGTGTCCAGTTCGTTTCCAGCAGGGTGGCATTCCACAGGGGTTTTTTTTACAGTCAGGTGTTAGCATTTCTAGACAGAATCAGAATCAGAATACTTTGGCAGGCAAAGCAGGTGCTACTAGTGCTACTCAGTCTGATGCTACTGGCAGCAGTGGTACTAGACAGAAAGGTCAGGCTAGACGACCCAGAACTCAGGGAAGAGTGTTTGCAGTGACTCAGCATGATGCCGACGAGTCACCTGATGTGGTTATGGGTACGTTATCTATTTTTGGCAAAAAGGCCCGTTCTTTAATAGATTCAGGTGCTACACATTCGTTTATATCTTATGCATTTGCTATTTATTCGGACCATATGTCAGAATCATTAGATAGTGATTTGGTGGTAGCAACTCCTACTGGAGATTCACTTTTAGCTAACAATGTGTACAAAGATTGCGTGATTAGAGTGAATGATCATAAGTTGAAAGCTAATTTGATTCCACTTGATATTCATGATTTTGATGTGATATTGGGCATGGATTTTTTGTCTGTAAATCATGCATCAGTTGATTATTTTCACAAAAAAGTGGTGTTTCGAAGGCCAGGAGAGCCTGAAATCATTTTTAGTGGTGAACGGAGAATACTGCCTTCATGTATCATATCAGCACTTGATGTTGGGAGATTGCTTAGAAAAGGTTGTCAAACATATTTAGCTCATATGATTGACACTCAGATCACTAAGTTGCAACTTGAAGATATACCAATGGTAAAAGATTTCCCTGATATTTTTCCTGAAGATCTTCCAGGGTTACCTCCTGATAGGGAAATCGAGTTTACTATTGATTTGATTCCAGGGACTACCCCTATTTCGCAATCACCTTACAGAATGGCTCCAACTGAGCTGAAGGAATTGAAAGTCCAGTTACAGGATTTAGTTGATAAGGGTTTCATTAGACCCAGTGTATCTCCATGGGGAGCTCCAGTCTTGTTTGTGAAGAAGAAAGATGGCACAATGAGATTGTGTATTGACTATAGACAGTTGAATAAAGTGATAGTCCGCAACAAGTATCCGTTGCCTCGCATTGATGATTTGTTTGACCAACTTAGAGGTGCCTCAGTGTTTTCGAAAATTGATTTACGTTCGGGTTATCATCAACTCAGAATTAGAGATATCGATGTACCAAAAACAGCTTTTAGGTCACGATATGGCCATTATGAGTTTTTGGTGATGCCATTTGGGTTGACTAATGCCCCTGCAGCGTTCATGGATTTGATGAATAGAGTGCTTCGCCCATATTTAGACAGATTTGTGATTGTTTTTATTGATGATATCTTAGTTTATTCTCGCAATAGAGATGAGCATGCTGAGCATTTGAGGATTATTTTGCAGACTTTGCGAGATAAGCAGTTGTATGCTAAATTCAGCAAATGTGAATTTTGGCTGGATAAAGTTGTATTTTTGGGTCATGTTATCTCAGCTAAAGGTATTTATGTAGAACCTCGAAAATTGAAGCAGTAATGACATGGGAATGCCCTACTAATGTTACAGAAGTACGGAGTTTTCTTGGGTTAGCAGGTTATTATCGTCGATTTGTAGAGGATTTTTCCAAAATTGCTCTTCCTTTGACTAGTTTGACTCGAAAGAACTCCAAATTTGTGTGGACTGATGAATGTGAAAAGAGTTTTCAAGAGTTGAAGAAAAGATTAGTTTCTACTCCTATACTTACTCTTCCATCTCCAGGTGAGGAGTTTGTGATTTTTAGTGATGCTTCACGCCAAGGATTGGGTTGTGTTTTAATGCAGAGTGGGAAAGTTGTAGCTTATGCTTCTAGACAATTGAAGAAGCATGAGTTAAATTACCCAACTCATGATTTGGAGTTAGCTGCAGTAGTGTTGGCATTGAAGATTTGGAGACATTATCTTTATGGTGAGAAATGTCAAATATTTACTGATCACAAAAGTTTAAAGTATATATTTGATTAGAAAGAACTGAATCTAAGGCAAAGGAGATGGCTGGAGTTGATAAAGGATTATGATTGTAAGATTGACTACCATCCGGGAAAAGCAAATGTAGTTGCAGATGCTCTCAGTAGAAAGACAAGTTCATCCTCTCCATCAAGTGCAGTTTGTGAATTCAAGAAGTTACACACTGAGTTGACAACTATAACTTCAGGGGCGATATTAGCTCATTTTCAGGTGAGACCTACTTTGATTGATAAGGTTAGAGAAGCTCAATCTCAAGACCAGACATTGAGAATATTAAAAGCAGAAGTTAGTACTGGGTTAAGAACAGATTATATGATTAGAGATGATGGGGTGCTGGCTATGGGTGATAGATTATGTGTTCCAAATATTCCAGAATTGAAGAAAGAGATTTTGGAGGAAGCCCACAGTTCTGCTTATGCTATGCATCCAGGCAGTATTAAAATGTATCATACATTGAAAGATCATTATTGGTGGCTTGGTATGAAGAGAGAGATAGCAGATTTTGTATCCAAATGTCTTATATGTCAGCAGGTAAACCCAGTTCGTCAGAAAACAACAGGACTTTTATAGCCATTGCCTATCCCAGAATGGAAATGGGAACACATTACTATGGACTTTTTATTTGGCCTTCCTCGTACTCAGAATGGTCATGATGGAGTTTGGGTTATCGTAGATCGGTTGACCAAGACGGCCAAATTTTTGCCAATCAAAGCTACTTATACTTTAAATAAGTTGGCAAAGTTGTATGTGGATGAGATAGTGAACTCTTATGGTACTCCATTATCTATTGTGTCAGATAGAGACCCTCGTTTTACATCTAAATTTTGGCCCAGTTTGCAAGAAGCCATGGGTACTAAATTACATTTCAGTACAGCTTTTCATCCTCAAACAGATGGCCAGTCAGAGAGGACCATACAGACTCTTGAGGATATGTTGAGGGCTTTTGTCTTAGAGCTCAAGGGTAGCTGGGATACTCATTTGTCATTGATGGAGTTTGCTTACAATAACAGCTACCATTCTAGTATAGAAATGGCTCCTTTTGAAGCTTTATATGGTCGGAAGTGCAGGACACCAGTTTGTTGGGATGAAGATGGTAAGAGGAAGTTAAAAGGCCCGGAATTGGTTCAAATGACATCCGAAAATGTGAAATTGATTAAAGAAAAGTTGAAAGCAGCTCAGGATAGATAGAAAAGTTATACGGATAAAAGCAGGAAAGACCTTGAATTTGCAGTAGGAGATAAAGTTTTTCTTAAATTATCTCCTTGGAAAGGGGAGTTGAGATTTGGCAAGCGAGGAAAGTAGAGTCCACGATATATTGGACCCTATGAGATTACTGAGCGGATTAGTCCAGTTGCATATCGATTAGATCTGCCTGATGAATTATTTCGGATCCATAATGTTTTTCATGTTTCCATACTTCGCAAGTACATTGCTGATCCTTCTCATGTTCTGGAGTCTCAGCCAATTCAGTTGAAGGAGAATTTGACTTATATAGTAGAGCCAGTGAAAATCTTAGACAAGAAAGTGCAAACTCAACAAAACTAGACAGTTTCACTTGTTAAAGTACTTTGGCAGAATTAGACAGTAGAAGAGGCTACATGGGAGAACGAGGATTAGATGCGTGCTCAATATCCTCGTTTATTCATTGCCTAGTCAGTTGCCAGTTGAATCTCGAGGAAGAAATTCTTTTAAGGAGGAAAGATTGTTACAACCCACATTTTTATCTAATCAAAGTCAATAGTGGAATTTTCAAAGTCAAGTCAAATGAGGACTTGTATGAAATAAATTATTTTATTGGGACTTGATTGATCAAATCATTTTATTTGGGTTTATTTTGCAATTGACAAAATATGAAGGTTAAATTGGATACATTTCAAAGTTTGGATTTTATTCATATATTTTTGGAAGTTTAGGATTAAATGTGATATAAAAATGGAGTTGGAGGACTTTCCTTGCAATTTTTGAATAAGTGGAATTTATATTCAACTTTTGACCCATTTTCCACTCCAAATCACACACACACACAGAGTAAGAAACGGGTAGCAAGCTAGACCAAAAAAGAGAGAAAAATTAGTGGAAAAAGGGAAGAAAAAGGGAAAGAAGGAAGGAAAAAAAAAAAGGAAGAGGAAAAGAGGTAAGGCTAATTTCTTCAAGTTTGGGTTGAATTTTTCCATTTTTTTCAAGTGATAACGTATGAATTATATTAAAATTCTAGGGTTCTATTTTGGCTCGAAATTTTTAGATTTTTTTGAGAGGAATACTACTTGGAGTTCAAGTTATTGATTCTTGAATTTCTATCTACATTGAGGTAAGGAGATGTCAATTTTTTTTTTTGGGAAACCCTAGAATTCGATTTTGGGATTTTGATTAATTATTTGTGGGAATGATTATATAAATGGAATATTTCACTTGGGAATTGATTTTATGGAACAAATGTATATTAAATGGGTGAAATTGTGGTTACTAGTTTCATTAGATTGGAGACTAAAATTAGTTTTAAACTTGGGAAGAATGTTTTGTTGATGAATTAATTATTAGAAAAGAGATTAGAAAGTGGGATTAGCTCCAATTGATCAAAAGAATATTTGGGAAATTCATTTGAGCATCGACCAATTTTAGTTAAGTATTATAGAAGTAGATCTTAAAATTTCTTAATTTAATAGTGGTTGATTAGTCATCTTGTTATATATTCCAGGTGGTGGCGAGGAGATTGGAAGAGCCTATCGACCATCTTAGGTTCAACTTGTATTATGTGAGTGGATAAGCTTATTTTTTTAGAAATGAGTATTTATTTAATTTTGAAGTTACGTATTTTATAAGTTGAGTTGATAGCATGATTTTTCAGAATAAAACGAGTTTTATTATCAAATGTTTTTAAAATTTAAATTCAGTTCAGTTAAATTCTTTCATTGACATATTATTTCGGTATTAAATATTTTAGTATATTCGAAGTTATTTTAAAACCACCAGAAAGTACTCAAGTGATTTTACCCTCGTCTGCACTGGTGTGAATGTGTTTTCACAGTGTATGATTTCATATGGTTATTTTACCTACTCTGCACTAGTGTGAATGTGTTTCCACGGTGTATGATCAGTATAGTGATTTTACCCGCTCTGCACTATTGTGAATGTGTTTCCATAATGTATGACCATTTTATAGCTCTGCGCGCGTACGACCAGAATTTCAGAATTGAATAACCTTGCTATGTAGATCGAGATTAATCGATTCACGAGTATGGTTATTCCGGGTACATTTTTGGTGTGATGTTTCAGTATCACATAGCTTATCAAATTTTAGAAATGCAGTATACAGAATAAAGATGTTTATGATTACAGTATATTTTAATTTTGATTGTATCATCAGATTTTAAGCTACAAAACTCAACCTATTCAGTTTAAAGAATAAATATTTAGTTTATATGTCTGTGAAAAGAAATTTTATACTATATGTCGATTTTAAGAAATATTTTATGAATAGAAAATTATATTTTTGCAAATATCCACTCACTGAGTTATATGCTCACATTTTTATCACTATTTCTCTAATCAGATAGTAGCTGAGTTGAACACTACTGGGCCAGTTGATCTATCAAGTTGAGCCATAGATTGTCAAGCATTGTATGAACTATCTTTTCAGTTTAAGAGTTCATATTTTGGGATAGACACCTCTTTTGGTCATAAATTAGTTCCATGTGTTGGGCTTGCTATGTTTTGTATATATATTATGCATTTTGGGTACTGTGGTTTAGAAATTGTTGCAAAAGTCGAATTGCCAGTGTTTTATTTGAATAGTTGATATTTTGAGGGGCCGGTGTACCCTATTTCAAATGATATGTACATGTTTGAGATATTTGATTTTATTTTCAGGTAGTTTTAGTCCATTTTTCAGAGGGAACTCAGCCGAAATTTTTATAAAATTATAACAGTCATAGCATGTCAAGTTTGCCTTGGTGGTGGGTCCGGCACTTCGCTGGTATCTACCATCGGCGCACGACACGTGTTAGATTCATTAGGATGATCGGGACGGGTCGTGTCACACAGTGTATAGATAACTAAAAGGTAGCTAGGGATATTACATAAATTGAATGTATACACGAATGTCATATACAGTAGTGAATTCAGGATTGAAGGTCAGTGAGGACGATCGTTGACTATTAATCGTCGACAGTCTCAACTAAAAACAGTCACAATCATAACTGATTAAACATAAATCATAAATGATAAATCAATAAATGAACTAAAGTTTAAAAAAATAAATACCAAATAAAGAGAGAGAGGCAGAAAGACTCACAAGTCACAGAGTCAAGGAGAGTGGAAAGGCGGCATTGGTGCCGACTCGTCGATAGCCAGCACGACAACAGGTCACGGGGTAGGGGCTGAGTCAGTGTGCAATGGGAAGGAGGGAGGGAGCGAGAATGTGAGATAGGTTTTGCTTGCTACTTTCTTGTTGCTGCTGCTTGGTTTGTTATTTGAAATGCAATTGAATTGTAAAACAATATAATTATACAGACCATTAAACCATCAGTCTCGATCCAATGGATTGGGTTAATTATTATTATTATTATTATTATTATTATTATAAAGCAAGAAGCCCAAAAGAAAGGACACACAATTTTAAAAAAAAGGCCCAATTCACCCTCCATCTTCCAAACGCTTCCGTCGCTGACTTCATTCACCTGCGTTGCAAGTTTCATCAATGGCTTCCAATGGCGACTATAAATTTCGACGGAGCCAGCACGTGAGGTCGCACCCCTCGCTGAGTGGTGGCTCCTCCATTGGTCATATATTCTCAATTTGAGGAGATCATCATACGTCATAGTTGATGCTTAGTCTCTAAATAATGTCATCACTTGTTCTCCAATCACGGCTTGTGGTCTTTACGTCATATTCATCATGGAAAATTCTCCAACACTAGTACCAAATTAATGCATCCTGAATTTTGATAAGCAATTTGCTTGTTTTCAAAGATTTGAGGACTAATTTGCTGATGTACAATAGGTTGAGGGCGAGTAGCGTAATTTTTCCTTTAAATGAATATTAACAAGAAGCTGCTTTATCTTCTCATAACAAGCTGGCACTCTTTTGTCAAAAAACTTAAATAATTAAGTTGACTCTATTATTGTAACGACACCATAATTAATTTTAGTGACCTTGGAAAGGTACACTGTCTTAGTTTATTTAAGGCTGCCTTATTTTTGGACCTTAATTTATATGCTAGCTTAATTTTCTATTTTGCACCAATATATTGTCTTATTTGTACAAAAAAAAATTCATGTATTTACTTTAGTAATTCAATATTGTTCATATTAACTAAGGATTTTCTCATGATAGCTACCCATTTTCAAGATTAGTCATGGTTTATTTGAGTTTTTCCTTCACGTGTAAGCTAAAATCGTATTCTTTTTTTATCATGTAAGGATTAACCTTTCATTTCTATGGTCGATGGGAGTAGGCAACATTAATCTTTGCATACTCTATTAATAAGTTCTACTATTTCGTCTAAAAAAAATTAAATAATTGGAATAGATAAATTTGTTGATTTCAATATAATTTTCAAATGTTAGATGACTTAGAATGAATCAACTAGGTAAATACCAAGAGTTTGTAGCTTGAAATTGTCGAATGATTAGAGTTGTTTCGTTGCGTTCAAATGAAACTATACAAAAGTTCTCATAATTTGATGACATACAATTACTTTCGTTGAGCAAGTTTGGTAGAATTTTAACTATTATTTCTCAAGATTTTAAACTCAGTCTAATGGCTCTACAACAATTCGTAAAAACAACTAATATGTAATTTATTTTGCAATGATTTGAGATGAGTGGAGCGTTAATTTCAATCGTATCTTGAATCAACACGTAATTATATAACATTTTCTTAAGAGAATATGGATTATGCTACATTTTTAATATTTTCATTTTCACATGCTTCAGTCGTCTCAAAAAATATAAATATCCATTTATTTATCTTGCTTCTAAAATATTTTTATCCCGGTACAAAATTTCAGTTTTAGTTCATACATTTTACATTAATATTAAGCCCTTGTTTGATCCTCATTTTGGGGGAAACAATATATTTTGATTAGCAGATTTATGGAGAATGTGTGACTAAAAATTAAAGAAATTTTTTGAATTTGCGTGTAATATTATTTCATTGAAGAATGTGCGTTTGAAAATGAGTTTTGAAAAAATGAATTTTTCGAAGAATGTAAATCAAACAATGGCTAAATATAAACAGACAGTACAATATATAAGTTTTAATTATTATTTTTTTAAATATTATTTTATTTAATGCAGAGATAAATAGAGATATTCGAATACAAGATAAGAATGAAAGGACCCCGCCCTGACCCTTGGCATGGCATATAAGTACTATTGTTGAATGGCATATTGATTGCTCACTTGTTTGTAATGTCGTATTCATTTATGATTTGTGACAGTTTATAGAGGCTTAAAATGGAAAACTATTCTCAATTATACCTTAGATTAAAGATGAAAAAAGAGATGTTACATAGAATTGTATGTCTTTTCTAAATGGCCAAATGCCAAGATCCAAATTAAGTAGCTTGTCACCAAACTTTGGTATAATAAATAAATATATGTGGGGTTCTAACTAAATGCCACACCTATAAGTCTCAAGAAAATTCTATTTATTTAGAGTAGAAATGGAAATGGATGGCAATTATTATATACCTCATTTATTAAGTTTCTCATTCGTTTTAGTTAGAGGCATGTAGTTTATGAATAAATAAAATATTTCAAATAGTCGCATAGCCCCTGTTTGGAGGAAATTTTTAGGGCAAAAAAATCAATTTTTTGACCGTTTACAACCATTTGCAACCGTTATTTTTTACACTCTCACATGTGGGTACCAGGTGACCAAACAAGGGTCATAAAATTGCTTTTCTTTTTGTGAAAGAGCTGCTCCAAATAGGGGCATAATACGATATGTTTAGAATTCACTTCAAAATCCACCTAGGTGCGTAGGTAGAGAATCAATTAGACGTATAAATAAAACATTACAAAAATTTGTATGACTTTATTTGTTTATGAAATGTGATTACCATTAAATCTTGACAAAAAAAATAATAATAAGCGAAAAATATCAAGTTTCTTGATTTATTTAGTTTTTTCCCATATGTGTACACATGATATATAATTCTAATCTCTTAAATTAAAAACTTTTATGAGTCGTATTGTTGAGAATATTATAGATTTTTGTAATTATTCATTTAAATAGGAAAAAATTTAAATAGCAGCAGAAAAACTATGCGCGGCCAAGTTGCACGAGACATAAAGACTCATTGAATCTCCTTAATTATTTGGTATCAATATTGAGTAGTGATTGAATTTGCAATAATTAGTCAAAAAGCATATTCATGAACAAAATTTCAAAGACAAATAGGATTCGACTGCTTTTTTTGGAAGGAATAATAATCTTGACAACTTGGTATAGCATCTCTATTTTTACTTTTGTTTTTTGATTTATTGGTCTTGTCCTGCCTTGTCGTTTACTATTGTTTCACTGCCTTTGTCTCAGTGTAACTTTATTCTCAACATCAGTAAACAAAGAAAATAAGAGTTACACTTTATTCTTGGGAAAATTGGAGCTGAAGGTCGCTAACTTTCTACTCGTGTCAAATTTCCATCTGTAATCTTTCAATTTGTTTGTACCGAAGCCGTCAAAACTGAACAATTAGCACACGATTGTGTTTTCAAGGAACAAAATATCGTTAAAAAGGTGATGAAGTTGGGAAAGAAAGATAGACGTTTTCACAAAACTTTAGTTGAAAAACTGTTCTACACGAGTTATATCGAACCATATTTTTAAAGTTGTCGAATATTTTCTTGTGGAAAATACCATGTGCAGCTGATGTTTGATTTCCGATGTTATTTAGAACAAAATAAAATATTCGAGACAAACGTGTTCTTTTTTAAAAGTTAAATTACCCAAAAGCAACATTGAGTAAAGATATGGGACCTCCCTAACAATTTGTGATGTGAGAGAGAGATTTGTGTTCATTTATATTCAAGGAACTTCCAAAAATTGGGTTCTCTCTCTTCAGACGGACACTCGTTTTTGTCCATCTTCTTTATCCTGTACTATTTATTCTACTACCAACAGTAATTTGTTTAGTCTCTAACCTGCCTTTTCTAGTCATTTTACAAATCTGTGTAGTGTAAAATTTACCAGGGATTTGTCAAAGAAACAATGACTTAATGTTGCTAATAATTCAGACACAGAGAGAGACACTTGCATCTCGTTCTTTGCAAAATTAAGCTGAAAGCTTGATTCTTTAGTCTCTTCTTCAATGCCATTCTTCTCCAAATCTGTAAGTCTCTCTCTTCAAAAGCACTTGTTTTTGTATCACGTGTGTCAAATCCCTTTTTTTCTTGCTTCTTGTTATTGATTTTCGTTATTTTCTTCTTTTTCTTGGTAATAGAAACGATAATTAACAGCTAGAATTATATTTTATTCTGTTTTGTCCTGATCTTAAAAATTTCTTGAATATTTTGTTTCTTTATTTTCTCTTCTCTGATATGTAAATGTTTCAATTTGAATACAAGATCTGGCTCAATTCTGGGCTCATTCTAGTACCCCCGAAGTGTGATTCTCTCTTGGTTAGTTTGTGGGATTTTCTTTTATTATTGACATAACGTTACATATTTTGGGTTTTCTTCGTTAGAATTTTGTTCATTTTAGTCCTTTTTTGGTGACGTTAACTACGGGAATTAAGATTTTCTGAAGAAATTTAAGTTACAAGGGTTTTGACATTAATGTATGGGCGTGTTGTCAAGAATTCGAGGAATTATTCCGAGCCTGTCGTGCCAATCCCCTACCCTAAAGGTGACCAAATCTATTCTTTACAAGAAGATTATAATGCTTCTTGGTTAAACTATTTTTAGTCATTTTGTAATTATGTACCCCGGTAGAGGAATTAGGAAGTTGTACAGTGGTAATGGAAGGTCAACTATATAGTCATGCTCAGTGGCGGATCCATCTGAGTTTGGGCGGACGCTCGACGGCCTCAGCCCAGTATATGGGGAAAAAATCCCAGCTGAGCCAGCACGGGCTGCTACCATGGCTTGCCAGTTGTTGGCTTCGCTTTTCTTAGATAATAAGCTCTACTTTTTATTTTATAATTTTAAGGGGTCTCTCTTTTGATCTTATAGTTGATGAAAGGTCAAAGGCTGGTCATGCTGTTTCTCGGGTGTGCAAATCTTCAGTTTACTTAAGATTGTCTTCTCTTTTCAGTGTTAGTCGAATTTTTTTTTTTTTTTTTCACTTGGTGGCCAATGAGTGCAAACTTGTGTCTTGATAATGTTTTGAATCTGTGTGTTTTGCTGGTGTATTAACCGACTTTAAAATATCATTTAATGAATAGATTTCCTCTATTGTTTTGTCAGATGTCGTGGTCTATTCAAAATTTATAGGTTCTTATTTGCTGGCTCCTCTTTCCATTTTTCCTGGTTGGCATATTGGTATATTGGTATCAGATTTTATATTGTTCAGTTCTTGACCAAATTAAATTTTTTGAAGTTCAAGATTGTAGTACTCTTAGGTGTCATCTCTGAAACTTGTATGTGCATTGTTATGGAAAGATACAATGGTTACTTCAGAAGCCTGAGAGTTTTCTTACAGGAAGTTTATTATTGTTTTTCTTTTCCTGGTTGCTGCATCAGTATCAGTGTTGCTAGCGATATTATATCCATTTCTCGAACAGTGAGAATTTTAAAGAATCAAATTGCAATTCTCTCTTGACATGCCATTGCAATACAACTTTTACTTACGAGAGTCTTGAACCAATCTTCAAGTCACATGATTGGAAAAAGGTAGATCGAAAAAGCCACTTTGCAAGATTTAGGATACGTATAATCAATAATTACACGAGAGGCTGCATTGTGGCTTTCCACTTCTTGAAGTTAAAAAAAAGTATATTGGCACTCTTTTTACTGAATCTTCTGATTCCTTTTTCAGTTCCTCTACATAATTTTGCTAACAAATTTTCCCTGGGCGAACAGTGCCTTTCTCATCGAATTGCAGACTACCAACTCTTTGTCATGTACAAATGCACTTGAATTGCTTAAGTAACATGCTTAAGCATAAAATGAAGGTTCTAGAGAGTACGTAGATAATGGGCAGTTAAAGAAATTACTTAATCAAGGTAATTGAGTTTGGCGATGACCATTTATTAAATAGCTAGACATATATTATTCACATTCATCATTTTCTTGGCTATTTCAAAGAATCAGCTCCATAGAACAATCTATTAGTGGACGGACTAACAGATGAACTTCTTCCACTATGTTATACAGTTCTCTTTTTAAGAACTTAAGCGACCACGTGCTCTAGTTTTACTGAGAAGGATAATGTCATGAGTTGGATATGAGACGATTCCTTTTCATCTACGTGCTTGGGAGATAACTAGGAAGATTGAGTTACTGTATGCTGCAAACCAACAATGTTTTGGATGTTTATATTTGCATTGTTGAGTTCCATTCCCAATTCCCTTCTCTTTTATCGTTACAGTTTTTAAATTTTTATGTTTACGAAAAATTTCCTAGGGAACACATTACACTGTTGCCTCGGTTTCAGTTGATTTTAAGCATGTGATGTTCGTATCAAAAGTTTCCAGACACCACCTTTGTACTATCATAAATCTTGTGGAAAAACGTACACTAATGGTATGTGTGGCAAGATAGATTAAAAGTAATGGAAAGTATTGAAAAATAAATGCAATCTGAAATTTCGTTCTTTGCATTATCCATTGCCATAACATGCACTAATTATTTCGTGTAGCATGGTTATCAGATAATAATGTGGATTGTCAAAATCATCGGCTGTTATGTACGAAGATCTCTTGTGCAATAAACTGAAGAAATTTGGAATTGGGGAAGAAAAAAATGTTGATGTTGTTTTATCTATGTATTATTGTCTTCCCTATTTTTTTTTATTTTTTTTTCATTTTGATATGTAAGTTTAAAATGCCCTTTCTCTGATTTCCTTTGCCGACTCTGTTACTCACAAGCCTTATGCTTGCTTATTTTGTCCAGATATACAAGATGCCATTTGGTCTGGTTTGATATACAGTTTCCTTACAGAAGCAACATGGCATTAGGATCCAAAAAAGGGTGGAAATCAGTAGTTCCCCTCCATTTGAAAGGAAAATCAGCTCCGCGGTTTTGGTTATTCCCCAAAACAAAGTCAGCCAATTTTGGTCCTGGGAATACTCCGGTTTATCTCAATGTATATGACTTGACACCAATGAATGGTTATGTCTATTGGGCTGGCCTAGGTATTTTTCACTCTGGTGTGGAAGGTAAATTCAACTGTCTTTGTCATATTATCTTTTAGATCTAATCTCCTACGCACAGCAGGCAGTATAAAAATTTCTCAAAGTTGAGATGGTAGGAGAACTTTACTTACGGTTTTCTGCAACGGTTATACATTTAGAGAACAATACTTAAGGTTCTCTTTGGCACATCAGCAGTGAGAATTTTTTATCTTGCCCCCATGGGCAGTAGATCAATATATATCTTTTATGTCTCTAGTTCCCATTTCTTATTTCTTAAGAAAGCACACAATTCTGATATGTCGTGATAAAGTTCAGCAAGGGCAATCATGTTTTGATACAATGCAACAACATCCATCTGTCATTTGGAGTTTGACTAAAAAAAGCCATGAAATTCTATTCTGAAAATGAAAAATAAAATGAAAAGACGAGTTTGCTCGACTAATTTACTAAAAATTGAAAAGAAATTATCTAGTATGGTAGTTTTATGATATTAGTAAACCTGCAGCCGTCAAAAGAAAGAACTATATTTTTTTTCTTAATTATCCCAGTCTGTACTTTACAGTTCACGGTGTAGAGTATGCATTCGGAGCTCATGACTATCCTTCAAGTGGCGTGTTCGAAGTTGAACCCCGACAATGCCCGGGTTTTAAGTTTAGGAAGTCAATATTCATTGGGACGACGTGCTTGGACAGCACCCAGGTTAGGGAGTTCATGGAACGTCAAGCTGCAAGTTACAATGGTGATACATATCACTTGATCGTCAAGAACTGTAACCATTTCTGCAAGGACATATGTTACAAATTAACAGGGAAGAGAATTCCAAAATGGGTAAATCGACTGGCAAAATTGGGTACTTTTCTTCAACCATATGCCCACTTCAAGAAAGTTGACATTCATTTATCCAAATGCAGTTTTTTGTATCCACTCCTATAGCAAACTTATCAGCATCTACTGAGCTAAGTTATTTTCGTTTTTTAGGTTCGATCTTCAATTGTGTTTTACCCGAAGCCCTTAAAATTAGTGCGGTGCAACACGACCACAAAGGCCAAGGATATGATGATAGTGAAAAGAGAAGGCTAAGAAGTACTTTCAGTTGTCTGTCGTCAATTTCAATGAGACAGAGGCAGTTGTCAACATCTTCCTTGTTTCTACAGTCCCCATTAAAAGGATGCTTGCCAACTTGGGAATTGAGAAGGTCGATGAGTGGCTCGCTCAAGGTAAGGTAAGTTGAAAAATGGCTTCATAAAATTTCGTTTTCTTGTGCTTATGCATGTTTTCATGGTGAAGCTATATATGCTTGGGTGAGTAGTTTGTGAATCGTGACATTTTCTTGACCTCTTGATTTTTCCCTGTCAGTGTAACAATGTGTTCGTCTTTTAAGGGATCGGATGTTGTAAATCAACTTGTATTGAAGGGACTTAAAGAAAGTATCTCGAATTTCATGTTAACAATATTTCATTTTCGATTGTGTCGCTTGGTAATACATTGGATATCTTTGTTAAAAAAGTAAAAATGGATTCGTCACGTAAGAAAAGGATACTAAATTTTGTTATGGAATCCTTAAATGAAACAAAACTGAAAGTTGAGTAATGAATTCAAAATAAAAAAGCTAGTGACTCGAATGAAACTTCGTTCAAATTTGAGCAACCTTCCATCATTTTTATTTTCACTATCTGTCTGGTACAAAAATAAAAAATTATGAGGAAATTAGATGGAGATGTCATGTGAATTATTCTTCTTGTACAATCGGAGTTAACAACTCTGATTGACAATGTATTCATAGGAGGGGGTCCATGATTTTTTTATTCAGCGTGGGCCCTTCTCCCATATGTCTAATTGTTAACTGGGGTTGTCAACCTCGATTGTACACATAGCACAACTGGATGTCATGTAACTTTCAGACAAATTGCACAGTTTCTTAGTTTACTAGGATTCCTTGATGACTATAGTCAGCTATCTTCAATCTCGTAAAGTCGCGCCAGCTATTTTGGGCCCATATCTTATGCATCCCGGAAACTCTCATTTCTTTAACCGGAAAACTGGGTTTCTCGACAATTTTAGAATTATTAATCTTTTTCAGAAATCAAAGTAGAATTAGCCTTGTGTATGTAGATTACAAAAGGTATCGACAACAATGACAATAATAATAATAACTGAACACCCGCCACCTCACCACCATTGACAGCACCACAACTACCTCACTATCGCTGCTAGCATCATCACCGTTGCTAGCACCATCACCTCCTGCACCAACTACACCACACCACCTGAACAACCATAGGAAGAAAAAACAACCAACAAAAATCAACCCAAAACTCCAACTAAGCAGATTATAGGAAGAAGAAACCCTACAAAACCCCCAAACCATTGTCATCGTGGCTCTACTCTACCAAGTCGGGAATCTATAGATTAGAAGGATATTTTGGGGGAAATCTATGAAATGATCTTCACTACCACTAGATCTCCGGTGACAATCTATTTCCCACCTTCAAATCCGACCTACGAAGTCTAAGAAACACTCAAAGCTAGTTGTTATAGAGACTTCTTCTGTCCATCGTACGAGCACCACCACCATTGGATGTTCAACGAAGATTCCGTTCCCATCCTTCTCTGTGATTGTCGCCACGAATGGGCAGTATGCTTTGGCCATGGCACACACAGACGTGGCGTGGTGATTAATGAAACAAACAGTTCTTATGGGAGTGAAGACAGTGGTCTTGGTGAGTGGGAGGGATTGAATATAACTGATTTTTTTATTTTAAAAATAATAATAATAATAATAACCAATACCTGAATTTTGAAATTAAAACTTTAGGGTTTAAGGGAATTTTCTCAAATAATAATAATAAATAAAGTAGTCTTGATCCGAATAGAGTTCACTTCACTAAGCTTTGCAGGAAGATTGGACTTCTTTCCCATGATATCACGAATAATTTATTTATTTATACTTTTTTGGGTATGTGGAAACTGGCCATCCACATTCAGTCCGGCGCTATATTACCTGTGGTTATAAAGGGATTTTCAATATAGAAATTTATCCATTTATTCAATGAGAGACAAGATAAACGAAGCTAATATCACTTGAAATCTCTGCCTGGTTACGATAACTAGAGAAGTGTTTATTCCATGGAAACCATTGGTTGAAACTCGAGCAAAGGAACCTGCAATAACAGGAACTAAAGACAACTGCTGAACTATGAAGCAACTAAACTACAGATTGCTTGGAGTAGGATACCAAGAGGATTTGCTAGAGAAGGATTTGGTTATCCTGTCGGAATGCAATGAAATAGGATTCACATTAGTCTAATTCTTTATATTCAAAATCAGCAGGGAAGTATTTGGAATGTCAAGATCATCATTATGCATTTCCGAGATCAAAGTATTTCACAAAATGAAGTGAAGTTCATTTATACTACTAAATTACGCAGAGAGAACAAATCTGTATTGTTTATAGCATCTCATAAGCAAGAGACATACTTGTTTAGGACACAAACTATTCCTTCGCTTTTCCTCTCCTATGATATCTATATTCACTCGAAAGGCAGCAATCCCGTTGCCTATTCAACTAGATCAAACAGCACATATACACATATCTGCAGAACAAATAACCAGATAAAACCCAATACATGGTAGCAAAAGAGAGAACAAAAAACACTAATCTTTACTCATTTTGAGCAAAGTACAGAAATAATAACAAAGAATCCATCTTTTCCCTTATGGAATACATTATAATCCCTACACTAAATTTAAAACAAATATCCCATTTCAAATGGTAATTGTTCTTTCACCACCATAACGAATGATCAATCAAAGTATCTAGCCATTATCTGATAACCAAAAAGGTTGCAGTCGACTCTAATTTATTGAGAATACAGCTTTCTTTGTTATTCTTCGTTTATTGCATTTGAAATTCAAATTTAATATCTTCAATACCATCAAATGAAGCACCATCATACCTGAACAAATCAACAAGCTATCCAATTCTTATGTGTACTAATGATAGCAGACAAGAGCCCTGCTGATGAAACCAACATCGGCGCAGAAAGCCTTCCTTTACCGTCTCGAATATCAGCCAATGCCATCAATCCATCCGCCAAATCCTGAATTGTCGAAAGCTTCTTCATGAACTTCTTCTCCCTCAATTTCCTCAACTTCCCCATCTCCTCTTCGCACCGAATTCCCCTCAACTCGGCCACTTCAATGATCGTCATCAAACACCTCTCATCCTCACTAATTTTCCTCAATTCTCTAACCTTCAAACTCACGCTCCCAAAATAACCAATAAACTCGCACCAAGCACTCAATTTTTGCAATCTATTCAAATACCTTTTATCAATCAAACCCGTTTTTCCTAGCCAAACAAACTGTTCGATAAAATAATACAACCCCTCTCCTCCATAGGCTATTAAAAAAAGAAAAAAGTCCAAATCATACCCAGAACTAAAGTTCGCCGTCCTTAAAGCATTCACATCCTGAACAAATTTGCCCAAGCGAAACGCTTTACGGCTTATTCCGACGCTTGACTCGAAGGATTTAAGGCGATTAATTAATGGGTTTTTCGTGTCAGGGATTACTGAGGAGGCCAGAATTATTTTGGTAGCATAGCGTGAGATTTTGAGTAGTTTGTCTACACCATCTCTTTTGGCCAAGTAGATTTCCAGGTGGTTCGAGAAATCTTTAGTTGGCTTTGTTGAAGGAACCTGGGTTTTGGAATTTTGAGTTGAAACTTTCGATTCCATGGAGTTTTACAGAGAATTTGAAATTGACGAAGAAGATCCAATGTTCGTTATTTTATTTTCCTTTAAAACAAATGAAATCGAAGTTGGGCATGACTCGTAAAAGGGAAATTATATCCTTTATCCCCGACTTTTAAAGAGTATCAAGTTTTTCTTCAATATTATGTTTATTTTCGTATAGTCAATATTTAATTAAAGAAGCTATTTAAATCTAGGTCATAACATCAAGCAAATCTCTTAAAATTATCTTCACAAAGTTAGATTTTGCTTCCAAAGTCATTCGATGCCTAGATATTTGAGGTGGAATATGCTTTCTTCGAAAAATCATGTGACAGTTTAATGAAAATTTGACTAAAGGAACTATTTAAATCTACATAATAACATCGAACAAATCTCTTAAAACTATCTTCACAAACTTAGATTTTGCTTCCAAAGTCATTCGGTGGTTGGATATTTGAGGTGGAATATGTTTCTTCAAAAAATCGTGTGACAATTTAACAAAATTTTGAAGTAGTGTATATGATAGTAGACCACTATATATCAGTGACTTCATTGCTGTATATGTTATTTTCATCACAATAATGATGAATTACTTTATTCTTTAAAAGATAATAAATTGACTAAGAACTTTTTTTCTTATTATCACACAATCAATCTCTAATGGTAAAAAATCCATATAAGTGCTAAATCTTCACGTGATCCTTATATCTAATTTTACGAAGTTAAGTTTTGCTTCATAACTTAAATTGGTGTTTAAAAATTTGAAGTGAGACATGTCTTTATGACTAGTGAGTGTGACAGTTTATTTAACATTTAAATGAGTTTTGTCATTGAAAATTGATTGGCCAGAAAGATAATGAAAGATAAGAGAACAATTTTGATTTTCCTAAAATTATGGGATCAACTTGCTACTGAAACAATACATTGAGTTCCGATGTGCAGTTTTCAATCTGAATATGGTCTTCTTGATGTGTGT
Organism: Olea europaea var. sylvestris; assembly: GCF_002742605.1. Taxonomy (NCBI): domain Eukaryota; kingdom Viridiplantae; phylum Streptophyta; class Magnoliopsida; order Lamiales; family Oleaceae; genus Olea; species Olea europaea. The sequence continues at coordinate 218,806 of NW_019229408.1, forward strand.
GCCTGTGATGTAATATTTATCAACCATTTCTTTTAATTACAGCTTATTTGGCAGGAATTTTGATAATTGAATATTTGACCGTTAGAAATATATTAGGTCCTATCTATAAAAAAAAAGAATCAAAAAATGACGACTGGAATAGTGAAATTCAAATTAGAGTTTGTTTGGCAGGGATTTTGATAATTGATTTTTTTACCGTTAGAAATAGAGTGGGTCTCACCTGTGAAAAAAGAATTAAAAAATGATAACTAAAATAGTGAAATTCAAATAACGGTCAAAAAATTAATTTTAATTGACTTAAAATCTATACCAAACAAGCACTTAGTCGAATAACATTATTTTTCAATTAATGAAAATAAATTGTTTTCTCTTTCTTTATGACATCTCAATAATAGAGTAATACTATTTAGTTCCATTGAAATTACAAATTCAGTCAAGATGGCACTAATGTATCATTAATTGATAGGTGAAACTAAATAAAATATTTAATTACACCTTTCATTTACTCTATTATCTAGTGTCACTGAAATTGGAATTGCAACTCGAGTCTGATTACATAACATTACTTCAATAATATTGTTATGGGCATTTTTTAAAGTGTCAAATTTGAGCACTTATTTGACGGGTTCAATTTTAAGTGATTTTTAAAACAAGCTTAACAGAAGCTTAAGGGCATGTTTGAGAGTTTTAGAGCACCGGTTTTGAGCGTTTTTTAAAGTATCGATTTTAACCATTTATGATTGGATTGATTTTGAATGATTTTAGTATCGATTTTCAAAATAGTTCAATACATGCTTGAGAGTTTATTATTCATTGATTTTTTGTACAATTTTTTTCTTATAAGTGATATTTTACTTACACATAATTTATTTACATATAAGTCCCTGTTTGATGGCCTTTAAAGTAAAACATTTTTTTTTTACATATTTATTTTCAACTACACATTCACACAATAAAATATTATATATGTAAACTCAAAAATTTTCATTACTTTTTAACTATATATTCTCCAAAATTTTATTATTCAAAACATTATTTTTGGTAAATAATGGCCACCAAACATGTGCTAAGTTAATAAAAGTTAAATAATTACTTAAAATTTTAAGTTAGTATTTTTTTACTTATAAGTAAACTTTACAATTATAATTTAATTTTTTATTTTTAAATAATTTTATACGTAAGTGAATTTTTAATTATAAGTAACTTATATTAATATAAGTAAATTTTTGGCTTACTAGTAGTAGTTTTATTATACGAACAAATTTTTACACAAAAGTGATTTTTTATCTTACAAATAAAATGTTTTTATAAGTAATTTTTTAACTATACCGTATTTGTTTGTTCATAAATAATTTTTTAAGTTAATATATTTTTATTTACAAGTTAGTTTTAAAGAAAATATATTGGAAGAAAATATATTGGATGAAGATAATTATTTTATAAAGGGTAAAATTAGAAATGAATATCAGAATCCGCCAAAAATTGTCGATTTGATGAATTGAGATAACTTGTTAAAATTACATTACACCATTTTTTGATTGACTTTTAAGTCATCCAAAATCATTTGAAAATGAAAAATGGTCAGTGTACAAGGGGCATTCTCACAAGTGTTTTACAGGGCTACGTGGGCCCCCAAAAATGGTTTGGTTTAAATTTGAGTTTTTTCTCAAATCAGTTTAAACGGTTTGGTTTGAAAATCTGTTAAGAACTAGTAAAATCGAACAGTTTACACCCCTAGTCAAGGATTCTGAAAGTTTTTTAAATACACACACATTCTTTAGTAAAATTCTCAATTTTCTAGTATGAAATTTTTTACTTATAAATAAATTATTAAACATTTTAAATCAAAAAGCGGATGTTTACTTCAGTTATGAGTAATTCTTTATTTATAAGTAAACTTTATAGTTATAAGTTAATTTTGTACTTTTAAATAATTATTTATACATATTTATATTTTTACTTAAAAGTAACTTTTATATTGCATAAGTTAAACTTTTATGTTGTTACTAGTTTTTTACTTTATAATTATTTTTTGAAGCAAAAGTAATTCTTTATCTTATAAGCAATTCTTTTCTTATAAAAATAATTTTTTAGTAAGTTATTTTTATTTACAAGATAATTTTCAGCCTAATATGTGGGATGAAAATAATTATTTTATAGATAGTGAACTTGAAAGAGAATTTGAAAAAAGATCAAAATTCACCAATTTGATAGGTTGAAAAGAATAATTCTATTTGCAATCATTCACTATCGTAGTGGTCCTATATGACATATATGTATATGTTAGTTATTTGATATTTGAGGTCAGAAAAAATTACTATATTAATACATCAAATCACAAGTGTCATATAAGACGACACGTAAGACGATTATCGATTGGAAAATGTAATCAAAATTTCACCACCGACAGTAAAAAAAAGAGAGAATCTGACAATGTATGCGTAGTCATCCCATCAACTCATTTGCGTCCTTTTCTCCAATTACCATTTTCACCCTTATTGAAACATGAATGTAAGAAAAGTTTTTCAATCAGTGTGTTATTGGCAGGTGATACACCGTATACGTCTTTGCGTGTAACAACATATGCTGTCAAAATCGTACAACGTTCAGATTCTTTTGGCTACATTTTTATTCCAAATCACTGTTGCAAAGTATTAGACTTTGATAAATACATAAATGAGTGAAGTATTCTCAACTTTGTTGATAATTATAATATGAGGGTTAGATTCCTGAGATTTGGAATTAAACTCTTTGTGGGCACCGGTGTACGGATAAACTCTTGTTTTTTGGCCTGTTGGGACACATCCCGCGATTTACCTCTCTCACAATTCTCTAGGAGCGTTGGAGGGGGAGGGGGTGAGGACCCTCAAAATTGAGGTTCAACTTTTTTTTTTCTTTTTTTTTTTTCAAGTAGCTTATTTTTATCGTTAACCAACATGGTTCATGTTAAGGATCAAAGATCCAAACTTTCAAAATCAATGCATTTCTTGGTGTTGACATTGTATTAGAATTGAATATGTATTAGAATTTGAGAAAGAAGCAATTTACGTGTATTTTAAGGATTGATTTCATAGGTTTGTAATCCAAAACTATCACTTATTTATAATTTTCCACTCACAATCCACGAATTACCGTCAACTTTTGTGAATTTCATGAAAAACCACCGAGCGAACAAGATTATAAACTAATCTAACGGCTAGTTTTTATAACCATGCTTATGCATGGTTCAAGGCAAAATGGCTTCAATTTTTGCAGAAGCAGGCCATACTCGTACACGGGGTTAAAAATGCCCACTCGTCAATTTCTTCCCATTTTGATCTCACGTCGGTTTGTCTTCTTTCAATGGTAATTATTTGTTCCATTCCCCCTTTCAACATAATTGTCGAACAAAATATAACAGAAGCTAGTATGAAGTGTACTCGACCCTTCTGTTTCAGGTTTGGCTACATGGAAGGATGAAATCCTCCTCATTCTAGATAATTTCTTGAAGTGTCAACTCTGAAATTCAAACATTTTGACAGACAAAACACCAACTATTGAGACCATTGCTTAGTGCAACTGCAGGATGCAACCACCATTGCGTCCATCTTTCTTATTGATATTTCACCGAATGAATACCAAATTTTTGACAGGAAAATTCTCAGTATTAACTTTTCTTTGATTCGATATGTCCAACAATAGAAAAACTAGCAGTTGTAATATAAAATCACTGCTTCAAACGGTAAAAAATGAGATTAGACAAAAAAGAATGCCAAACACTGGAATGCGTTATAATTAAGACAGCATCAAAATAGTTTATAGGTGAATAAACTCTCACCAGTCTTCAGTCTGCGATGTAAATAATAATACAGGATGAAAATAAGAAAGAAGAAACTACTATCCACTTGCAATCCTTCAAGAACTTGAAAGGCATGAGCAATAGTGGAAATACTGAAACTTAAAACCAATCCATCCTAAATTGGTTGAATTCATAAGCTTTTACTAGACGGTGACTTCAATGAGATTAATGCACGTACCGCATCAATGTAATGAAAGTGAAGGAACCACGACAATGATGGACTGACCTGAATAATGTTTCCCCAGCAGAGTTATGTAAAACTTTTTCTTTAACACAGGCAATATAAAGAACAAACTGAGTCGAGCTACGATGGTGAAAACTAACAAGTTGAGTTATAAAGTTCAATCTGCAAGTACTTTTTGGCACAAGAAGCCCTCACAAACTTAAGAATTAAGATCATCCATATTTCCACCCACTGCAATTGTTCTCAAATTCGAGTGCTCCCACTTCCTAGTGTGAGCTCAAGATCATCGAATCCCACCTCATGAATCCTCTCCCCTTCCCAAGCCTTCACTGCTACATTATCAAACCCAAATTCTTTACCCTTCCCTTTGTCCAACATGGCATCCTTGGAAGGAAGGTGTTGAGCCACGTGTTTCACAAGATTAAAGGTCGGAGAGGTTGGAACCATGTTGGGTGCATTTGGATATGCTTGGAAGTTCATCCAGTGACCAGAATCAATAGTAGATGAATCCGACTCGTCACATTCGGGGATAGTGGTAGTTGGAATAAAGTGTCGAACACGAGTTGGACTTGCCGGGGCAGATGCAGCAGCAGAAAAGGGGATATTCAAGACAGACATGGATTCTTTAGCGAGAGTTTCCAAACTGAATGTTTCCTTAGGGCGTCTAGTTGGAGATGAGAGCGGTGGAGTTACCGGGGCACTGTTTGATATGCGAAGAGGAGGAAGAGACGAAGGGATATTGTTAAAGAGGAATACAAATGGATGTGATGATGGATTGGCACTTTGTCGAGTCGGGCTAGGGAAGGACGAGGATGATGGACTCGGTTGGTAAGAAGGTATTGGACTTGCGAAATAAGATGATGGTGGACTTGGATTTACAGAAGAAATAGGTGTCACGTTGGTTGAAATGCTTCCAACATCCCGGCGTGGTGGTTTGCATCCCTGGATGATACATTCAATATTAAAAGCAGAATGTTAGAAACTATTAACAGAAATTGAGACAAAAAAAATGAATCAACCAAGGGAAATTTGTACAACTTTTCTAAGAATCAAAGAAGAAAATGATCATATTCATAAGGTTATCAATAGCTGTAAAAGAGAGACTGTCTACTAATTACATATCAGGATTCATTAAATTTAAATACTTTGAATTGACATTGAAATATATAAAGAAATGCTGCAGTCATGCTCAATACATGCTGATAGGAAAGAGATGAAATACTTTACCTACAAACTCTTAACAAATAGTCTTAATTCTAAACTCCAAAATCTGAATCGCCAAAAGTAAACGAATTAAAAGGAGAGAACACTCAAGCTAAGAAATTATTAGCTGCAGAAAAGAATTAATACTTCAATGCTCAAAAAATCAGCTTCCCAAGTATTCTTTCTTCTCTCAACATTATATACACAAAGATACATTTGGTAACACAGTACTGCACGACAAGTAGACAATGCGGCATAGCATACCAAACATGTCATAAATCTTTTGCCAATTTTTAAGTAATGGGAAATCTACCTACCAGTTTATGGAAGCTATGAATATAGCCTTTCCAAATGCTTTAACCACAATTAGCACTACAGGTTAAACATAGGGGTAAAGAAGAAAAATCCCATGAAGAAAACCTTTCAATTAAACCCATTTTTTCCACATATAAAAAGTAAAGAAAAATAAAAATTATTTCAAAGCAAAAAACAGCAATCTTGATTCAAATAAAGCAACCCCTAATTTCGAGATCTAAGTGGATCCAAGCAAAACCCACTAACAAAGAGCAAGAAAAAATCAAACTCAGAAAAAAAAATAAAAAATAAAAAATAAAAAATCCTTACCAGATAACATAGATGAATTACTACAGAGAGAAAATTTAAAATAAAAAAGAAAAAATTACCTTGCGATGAGTGGTACCATCAGGCTCAACAATCCAACCAGCTTCAGTACAGAGAGCTTTGAGGACCTCATTGTTGTCACAGTGTTTAGGCAAATTGTAATCCCCTTGTGCCCTTAAACCTGTATAAATCTTGGCTGCTATGGCCCTTCTTCTTCTCTCTCTTCTCCTGTTGTTCTCTCTCTCTCTCCAAGAAGGCTTCCTCCTCCCACTTCCACCATTTCCATTAGCACCTCCTTCGGTTGATTCTCCAGCTTCCCACATCATTTCCCCCCTCTCTCTATCCCTCAGTGTGTCAATGGGGTGGGGGTATATTTGGTTGCAGGGTTTCTGAAGAGAAACACACTGATTCCCTCTGATCTATCAAGTGTGGAAGAATCTGTGCGTTTTCCGTGTGTGCTTACCTTTATGAATGCATATATGATACACAAATTCTTGTAGGGGAAGTTAAAAGTGTAATGCAGTACACAGAAACATCTGTTGTGAGTGAACTTGATAATTGATACAGAGTTGACGGGACCCACATCTGTGAATGATGGGAGAGATTACGAGTAAGACGCTACTGTTCGAAATTTAGATAATTTGTACGAAACGGCTTTACTGTCTTCACTATATGAATCGTTCTTATCATTTCACTATCGATATTAGGATCCTCAAATCGATCATTCTTTACACAAAAGGTCCAAGATGAAAACCGCGCGAAAGGGGGTTGGAGGGGGTGATTTTGGAGAAGAAATTGATCCAAGAAAGATAAACTTTTGTTTAAAAATATTTTTTCTTTCTTTTTTCTATGTTTTACATTAATCAACTTGACTCACATTCAATAAAAATTGACATCAATGGACTATTATTTTTTGGATTATGCTATACAAACATAATGGTTGACATATGGGATGATCGAACACTCACACCTCGACAGTTGGACATTATTTTATTCACGCGAGGTCCACGCTCCATGTGAGGTTTGGTCACCCATTTTCGAGCACTTCGACATTATTCTTTTTTTTTTTCTATTTAAATATTGTCGTCTAGTAGCTCAGCAATTAAGACGAACAAGACCAAAATGTAAGGAAGTGATTTACAAGTGAGAAGGGGGACAGAATGCATAGGGAGAAGAGACACAATATGATAGTGATTAGCCTTGTTATCATAATGTTTCTACCAAAAAAAAAATTGTATATCGTTTCTTTGTTGGTTAAAAATTGAAATTTTAATTTATTTTTATTGAATATAATGAGGGGATTATTATTATTATTATTATTATTATTATTATTATTTTTTAATTCTTATCTGTATGCTGTAATGAAACTGATAGACAAAGAATTCAAGGGACAGTTCAAATCTTACTCATCTTCTTACAAATATATATTTTCCACTCTTGTAATGGGTCCCAAGTTGTCTCCTAGGATTTTCAACTAGTCAACCAACCAATTGAATATTGCCACGTCTACAATTGGCCCACTTCCTCTTATTTTGACAACGATAATATTATAGTCTTATCTTATAGACCTAAAAATAATGGCGAGTCCTTGTTCTTGTCCTAGTACGTTACTTGTGACAAGAATCAACACGCATCAAGTCACAACAAAGCTAATCAAGTTGCAGAAAAGGGCAGCACTAATCTCATTTTGAAAGGGTAATAAATATTTTGAAATCAATCTTATCGAGTTCAATTCTTGCCAAATACAATTTTGATAATCTAAACAAAGTGATAATAAATGGCATTACTTTCTGATTATAGATAAACCATTTGATGAACCATCTAATAAGCTTGAAGAGGGAAAAAAATTTGTTAGCCGAAGTTAAATAAGTTATCTATTTTGAAAGTAACTTTAACTTTGTTGTCAAAATTAGAGTTTGACAAAACTCCAAAACTAAACCAATCGAACCGGGCCCAAATTGAACCAAATCGAGTGACTCTTCTTAAATTAAATATTCAAATAGGTATCTGAATCGAAAACTGACGAGTTCGATTTGATTCTCGATTCTAAATAAAAAAGTATTTAAAAGCTGAATCTCCCTAATTTTTTAGCCTACTTATTTTAAATAAGTCAGATTATTTTATTTTCTTCTAAATAAATTTACTAACTAACTAACTTAATTTAAACCCTAAAATACGATTTTCCTATTTCTAATTTTTAGTGTAAACCCAACTTAATCAAATTGCATTCCATCATAATATCGTTTCTAACATTCTAAAAAAAATTGAATTGAAACTCAATAGCACCTCTCTTAAATATTGTGAGCTCGTCATCTTCTTTCTGTTATAATTTTAACAATCAAATTTATAAATAAGTCAGCAAAGATAGAAGCAACAGACACAAGGATAAACTACATGTAAGAGCTAAAATTAAACATGTCATTAGTTAAATTAATATAACTTCGTAGATATTAAAAATTTTAATTATAATACAGATCCCAAATATCGAACCAAACCAAATGTAATTAAACTCGAACTTTTCTATAATTAAATTTGGACCTGCCGATTCCATTTACTAAATACCCGAAAATTTCGGATCCAATTCGGTTCTCGTTAGAACCGAACCTAATCGGACCACATCCAGCCCTAGTCAAAATAAGTAATTTTAACTTATAAGTAAAAAAGCAACATAAGAACACAGACTAGAAAATGCAATGATGTATCGACATCGGTCTTTTGCAACATATCTCTTCAAACCAGAGTTTCAATCTCACAAAGTAAATTAACAAAAAGTAAAGCACAGTTACACTAGCATACAAACAGCTTTGTGCACGCCTCAGTTACATGAATTCTGGTGGGATTCGTAACTGCATCGAAATAAGACCAAAGATAGATGGGGATCCAAATTTACAAATCTCTCAACTTAAAGCATCTACAATGTCGACTGAGTTGAGAAACTGACTGACACTGTCTCCAAACGCTATATGCAGCGATTGAAGAAACTCTGTCCCACATAGCCACCAGCCATCGCCCTTCGCACATTGGATTCAAACATCTTTGGGTTATCCCTCAACACTGCAGCTGCATCAGGATTGAGAGGGTCCTCATGATTTGGTTCCTGCACAAATACAAGTCCCCCTGTTAGAGAGTTGAGTTAAACTACTTGTATACACATACTGTACACCTTGATTGACACCCCCCGTGTGACAAAAATCTGGCTGTTCATTGAAAAATTTGGTGTCAAGATCAATGTACCAAAATCTGCCAACTCACATAGGTGTAAATCATTGTGTCAACATTTATGTAAATATAGCATGGTCAGAGAGAGTATATGGTAAGGCTAACAAACTCAAGTTTTTGTCCCAACAGAAGATATGGAGATACCGTGAAAAGATGATATAAGCCATATATGATAGTGTTAATGTTTAGCACAGGTTTCCAGTCTTCTCGAAGAATGTTCAGGCAAACATTTCCTTCCAAGTCAATATTGGGATGGTAAACCTGCAGTGAACATGTTTATTTAACAACTGCCTTCCCATTTCAGGATATTAGAGTTTCACAGCGTTAGTAATACAACAATTATGATGCATGGAAATCTTGGCTTTCGTCTACCTTTGTCTTGCATTTGACCTTGGGAGCTTCATGAGGATACATAGTAGAAATTTGGAAAGAGAAAATAAATGCGCCACCTCTGAACACGGGCAACCAAATTCAGTGAATATGTAGGAAAGTACCAAAAATACAATAGGCAAGCAATAATAGTATAACCATGGATAGAGGAGCACAATTCAAACGCATCTAATGAAAATAAATCATTGTCTGATTTATATCACATTTTACTTGGGAAGAGATACTTACAGGTAATATCCTTCATCAGGCCGAATGGTAACTTCAAAGTTCATAAGATCATCTTTTCCATTAGGGAATGAAATGGTACAAGTCTTTGGTAGATTTAATTCACTTATATCTACAAGAGACAAATATAGAATAAAAAAAAATAATCAACAATATTTCTCTACTCCTGGTAACATGAAGACCAACATAAAATAAGAAAGGAACAAAAAGACAAGGTGAAAAATAGAAGATACTAACAAAATGAAGCACGTTTAAGGGCCAATATTAAAATTGGTATACTACATTTGATCGTTTCAGATAACTTTGAAGATCGGACCACTTACTGAATCTAGAATCGTAGATCTTTTCAAGAAACATAAATGTATACCCTCTATTGTAGTTATAAAGCTACTTGTAAGATTATTCACATTTATAACTTTAAGAAGTATCTTTCTCCATGTGCATTTCCAGGGCGAAATATAAACAGAAATTATTAAGGGCTGAAACACAAACTTGCAGAAAAATCCTTCATTCTGGGAGATTAAATTTCATTCTTAAACTTGGAAGATTTGTTTACATTAACATCTTACTGTTTACATATGTAATACCACTCATGTATATATGGTAGACCACACATTGTGAAATAATATATAAGGTAGAATTTTTTTTTCCCTCTAACTCGTGTTTGTACATATAAAACTATTTTACATTCGGCAGAGCATTAGCAAAGCTAGGACATATGGAAACAATAGCAAAATGAAAACATAGAAACAAAGAGGACATTCAACAATAAGTTTATAGAACAGTTAAGCAAATCTGTAACCCTAGCTGCCTATTCTCTAGCAGATCGTTCTAGACCAGTTGATTCAATTGTGTTTCAAAGTTCATTACATAATGCAGACCGTGACATGCCATGTGCAGATGTTAAGTGTCCAACATGTCATATTGTGAGTACATAGTTAAAATTATGAAGAATTTATGTATTTGCAATTGAATACAAAGGGATGTTTAAAATGCGTTGTTTTCTACAGATGTCTGACATCACCCTACGAGAAAGTACGCTTTCAGTTCATTTCGATTTTGTGCCCAAACGAGAAACAAAATATGCATAATCTATCAGCAATAAATGAAGCATCAACTGGAGTTTGTTGTGAGATAAACTTTAGTGACAAATAGAAAGAATGACATGAAAAGAAAGTACTTTAGCGTGGCACATGTGCAGGGCAATGATTCGTCTGATATCAATCATTTTGAGTTTTTGCGTTTGCATTTCCTTTTCGTGCTTTTTTAGGAAGGGAAACATGATATTCCTAGAATTAAACTAAATAGATGAAGGTTTCCACTCAGAAGCCAACTTTCATGCTTATATAGGGAGGGGAAATGATAGTTTTAGAATAACAATAAAATAGATGAGATTTCTACTCATAAGCCCACTTAACCCTTGTTTGATCCCCTATTATTTTCAAAATACATTTTTCTCTCTTCTTTTCAACCATACATTCTTCTATAAAATAATAATACACATAAACTCAAACCTTTTCCTTAATTTTTAACCACACATTCTCCATCAATCTAGAATTCCAAAACAAATTCTTCAATAAAAATAGGGCTCAAACGTGCTCTTATCATGGTTTAACTATAATTGATATCCATCATGATGTTATCATCAACCTATTCTTTCTCCTTCCCCCTCTATTGGATGGACTTTTATACCAAGTATAACCCATTCTTTTATTCAGCATCATCAGTCAAGACATCGAACTCTTAAAAACAACACAAAACTTCAAACATCCATATATACAATAAAAACAAATGCAAACGTAAATAATGAGATGTATATCCACATCAACAACATGGAAAAGAATAAGAGAAGCCTAACCATTTTTCATAACATGAAACCAAAAATACCTTTGTGAAGGCGTAGTTCTCCGGCACTTTGCTTCTTGACTGGAGGCTTCCCATTGGCATTTTCAGCAAGTTCCCTCTGTTTTTCCTTTACTTTAAACAATTTAATCATGATTCCTACAAGAATAAAAATTATAATGATTATAATAATCAACTAAATAAAGTACTGAAGATGAAGGAATGAGAGGTTAAATATGGTTCTTAATATATGTACACAACTACACATACAGAGAGAAGCAGTGGGGTTAATAGTTAACAAATTACTTAGCAGCTTTTCTGAGCCAGAACTAAATTACATTCAACAATCTATCAGTAATGATCATTTCTATTTTTCAGTATCCTTCAGAATGGCATGGTAAAAATCGTTATGTTGACATTGTAGACATTAATTATTCCTACTGCCAGTAAGATAGTTCATCCAAGGCCCAAGCAAGAAGAAAAATGGCATGACCTATCATGAAGTAAGTGCATGACGCAGGATACGATACGAGAATTATAGGAAAAGTGGAAAGAAGAAGAGAAAAGAAGGGAAAAGAGAGAAGAGGGAAGAGGAAGAGAGAAATTGGGGCAGAAGTTCAATTTATTTCATAATCAAAGGTTGTTTCATTACATCGCCATAACTCCCTTCATAAAGGGTTTTCAAAAATCATAACTAAGTAAAGAAATGTTAAAAAAAGAAAAAAGAAAAAGTTATTAAATCACACTCTAATCATGTTTCCTAAAATAGAATCAAAATAGAAAACTAAATAAATAATTATCTCCTATAATATTGCATCATTTCTTCCCGGCTAAGAGAACTCGACTCCGACGAGATAGATTGGAACTTCATACTCCAAGGAGATTTATCTTTTATCTTGATCAATTGCCTATATTGAATCTTGAACCACATCCTAAGGTTGAATTCAGGTCAAGGGGGACGATTTTTCTTGTGAATCAAATATCCGAACTCATAACTTGAGAACAACTGAAGCTACAAATCCTCACAACAACTATGATATGACCAAGGGTCGACTTGGCTTCTGAACAAATAGCAACATGGAACTCCAAAAAGCAAAAAGCTATGCAACTCATCTACAAAATTGTCAATTGATTGTGCAGAATGAGAAGCACAAAGATCTACCAAAGTAAACTAGACCACAAAAACAAATGAGTGCAACAATGGTGGCTCGAATGCCTCAATAAGGAAACAATTATACCATATGGAAAACAAAACCCTCGTTGAAGTGCGATGGCCAATCAAATAGATTAAGATCAAGTGGGAAATTCAAACTTTTCTTTGCACGTGTGGGAAAAGTATCTAAACAGACAAAGACATTGAACATGGTAACTCGAAAAGCATCACAAAGTAGAAGTAAAATCGTATCAAAGTCAGTGTTAGAACTATACTACATATTAGGCGAGATCAACTTTAGCATGTAATTGAGGATATGTGGACTGTTTGACTAGGTGGCAACAATATAGATAATTCCTCATCTTCAACGTCTGAATATTCAATTAACTCAACAACAGAAACCTCGATTTCTTTTTCAAGAGCAACACAACTAGACTCAAAAAGTAACGGTCAGGACTTGGGTGACAGACCTAGCTTGACACATTCGGCGAAGAAAAAAAAAGTTCCATAGGTTTGCCTGTTGGTAAGCATCGTCTAAGTATTGGAATGCAGGAATATCATTAAGCAAAATTTCATAATTCAAATCATCGATAAATCTGGACACTATGCAGTGGGGAGCTTCATCGATATAATAATTGTTCAATAACTCTTCAAAGTGGGCCAAATATGCACTAACAATGGACGTACCTTGCCCACAGTGCAAAAAGAATGGATTTAACAATTAAGTTCGATAATAAATAAAGGCATATTTATTACTTAAAATTTTTTTCATCTCACCCCTAAAGGTGATAGTGCATTAACCTAGACGATTACACAAATATAATCACCAATAAATCTTAGCATAACCAACCAATGATATATTAGTGTGTCACTGAAATTGCGATAGACAAAGAGTTATTCAAGATTGTTAAGTCAATCAAGAAATGAAATGGGTTCAGTGTGACCATCAAAGCCCCACAACTGGAATGCAACTTGCCTAGGAGAAGTATATTCGTCCTCAACAAAGTTCCTAAACGGAGGATAAGTATGTTGATAAGTGCAAGGGAAAGCTACATGATTTTGGTAGTGATCTAAGGATGTGCATGTGGTATTGTATAACATTTTTATTTAACAGGCCACAATCACCTAAATAGAAAGTTGAGTTATCAAATAACAAAACTGTATTACCTCACAAACTCCACTTGAGCTGTTGGTTGTCTACAATAGAGTTAAGATCTAATTGAGTCCAAATTCAGTTCAACTAAGTATCAAGTGCAAGATAATCTTCGTGGCCCGAAAATCAAGTTCAATTCCTGCTAATCCTTTTGCAGAAATAGGCCAGGCTTCTAAAATGTCTACTTGGGACTTTAGCTTATGGAACATGGATGCTAAGTTCGACCTATGGGTACTTAGGTACTGTGGAGAAAGAGACCGAAAAGTGCAGGTTGCCAATGCATTCTAGGATTAAGCAAGAGCTGGGTTGTGTGGTGGAGGCATTACTGACGGAGCAGAAAGCCGGTTGTTGGGTAAGGTGATGGATGTTATGAGGTATAAGTGCAGCATATGACTTGGTCGAGGTGAAGAATCAGGTTGTCGGTGCTATGTATATGGTGTTTATGATTGCTGTAGGTGGTCGAGGAGGATGACGTTGTAAGAGGTATGTGGTAGAGGTAGATATGGTCGTGATAAGGGCGACCATCGACGGTGAATATGTCGCATGGCCGAGCAACATATTTGATGATGGTGAGAGGGGGAATTACGACAGTAATTGAAGGTAAGGTAGAATTGTAGGCGACGATGGGGCAAAGTAATATGTTTGTTGATCGAGGGACGGTAGCAATGAAATAAATAGCCGCAGGCGATCAGCGTCGATCGAAACAAGGGCAACCAACAATAGCGACTGTAGAGGAATCAACCTGGTTGAAGACAAGTGGGTGGGTTGCAGTGGTTAGGGCTAGTAATAGGCTAGGTGTGTTGGGCTTGTTATATGTGGACTTTGGTATATTATTGGTTAGTATAGGGTAGAGTAGATTTAGAGACTAGATTATACATTCGATTTTTGATGTATTAGCGTGGGTTGTATGAAGTTGTGTTAAATGGACCGATATATGTATGTTTTATGGATCTGGGCTGGAGTATATTTGTTTGGGTTGGGTTGCATAATTGTTGGTCCTGTTTATGATTGCCCAAGCAAGCTGCTGAGTGGGTTGGAGGAGAAGATATAAAAATTTGGGTTATGGTGTTAGCGGGCTGGATGGTTGGGGCATAGGGTTTGGAGCAATAGCAAACAATGTTTCTACAAATATGGTATTGAAAAACAGCAGCAGTACTGTAATAGATTTGTGGGCTTGGAATGTGGATTGGCGGGTTATTGGCGGGGAATTGAGGGTATGAACAGCAGCAAAAAAATAACTCTTTCAGCAGCGCAAAAATGACAATTTTTTGTACTCTTTTGTTTGAAGCTAATGAAAAATCAAAAACTGAATTTTCAATTTTTTGTAGTGAACAGTATCATGAACAGTAACTTTTTTTTTATGGGGTGAAAATTTATGGTAGTATGTTGTGGTGGATGAAGTTTAAATGGTTTGTATGGGTGAAGGTGGATACAACTAGTTTTTTGTGGAGATTGGATTTGTTGGTCAAAGGAAATGATTTGAGCTCTGATACCAAATTGACGCAAGATACAATAACAGAATTATAGGAAAAGGGGAAAGGGGAGAAAGGAGAGGGGAAAGAGGGAAGAGGATGAGAGAAATTGGGGGAAAATTCAATTTATTTCATAATCAAAGGTGTTTTATTACATCACCTTAACTCCCTTTGTTTTCAAAAATCATAACTAAGTAAATAAATGCTAAAAAAGTTATTAAATCACATTCTAATCATGTTTCCTAAATATGAATCAAAATAGGAAACTAAATAAATAATTATCTCCTATAATATTGCAACTACTGGAAAACAATTCGAAGTTCATTTATCAAACAGCTAATCGCTGCAGATATTTCTAGCATTTGGTTACTTTATAAACAATGATTTCGGTCTTGAAATTGAAGTTCATCTATTCATCCAATAGCTTTCAAATTCGGTAGTCCGAACACTTCACTAACCTCTCTAGGTTAATTTTAGATAGTGAACTCAGGTTGTATCCCTGAAGATAACATTAGAAGCTTTAAATAAATGATCAATAATGAATAACTCCGAATGTAGAAATAATTTGACCATTTTAAAAACGCCGCACAACTTAGCTAGTCCTGCACAATTTAGCTAGTCCTAAAATGGGAAAAACCTCAAAAAGATATTACCAAAAGGGAAAAACTAGTTGTTTAAAGCAAAGACAACACAAATATGTACGGCTACGATGCACCGACATTGTCCAACAGACACATGTCAAATACACTGATACTCAATTTTTCAAAAAAGTAATGACCTAACAAATCGCCAATACGTTGATTAAATAATTTAAAATTATTCACTTATATAGTATAAATTTAATTTTATGCTTATTATTAATTATTCTTATTGAAATCTTTTAAATATGAGTACCTATTTGTTATTTTCTAATTACTTTGAGTTATAAATATACAATATTTCTAATAAAAAATGATCAGGGAAGAGTGTTCGAGTGTCATTATCCGACACATGTTCGAGATGCTTCGAATACGAACAAGTCACTTTAGTTGAAGTGTCCGTGCTACAAATATGTACAGTCACAAATCCCAATTAGAATTATGCAAGGACGAATGCAGTGGGGCCCATACAAAAACCTAAGAAGAAAATGTATAATTTTGACTAAAAATTCAAAATTTTATATTAGCTCAACTGTAGTTTGAATATCAATCCAAGTCCAATGCTCAATTATTCAAATTGTATTAAAGGCACTATAACTATTAAATACTATTTTCATGACATTCATGAAATGTGAATATATTATTGTCAAATTAGATATTTTATTTATTCCATGTTTGACTAAATTTACTTAAAATTATGAAGTAAATTTTATTATAGACAATCTACATTGAGCAGAGCTAAAAGTAAATTACTTATTTTAATAGTTAGAGACACTACAATGTTTTGCTAAGTTTAAAAGTAATTAAATTTTTTGTTTCTACACATGTTTTCGTTTATTACTTATTCATACTTGTAAAAAAAATTACTTATTTTGACCATAAAATAGATATTACGGTCAAAATAAATAACTTGCTCTAGATTTGATATTGACAATAAAAAGAATATTTGTTAAAACTTATTAATTTATAAATTAATCTATATAAGTATATTGTTGAAATTGAGCCAAACATGGACGTTAATTAAATCTAATTTCTTTTACTCTCGAAATTCTTAGTCGATTTTCTCACTGTGGGTGAGATTCCTCGCTCACTTTGAAATGTGAGGATATAGAAGATCGATGAACACCCCAAATAGTTTGATTTTAAGGTAAACATCAATTTTCTATTTGGTAAGAAAAAATACAAAGATCTAGTAGGACATCTTAAGGAGAGACATCTAGACTTTTTTTTATTTCATTGAGTGTCGTATACTTTTTAGTATAAATGTCATGAGAATAGCCTCTTAAACTCGATCTCTTTTGGCATGAGTTCATTCAAAAAATTTTAAATTTCAACCTATCCTAACATCATTTTCTAGCTTTGTCCATGAAATTATGCATACAAAAAAAATTCTATAAAAAAATCCTATGCTCCAGACATATCTTGCATGAATGCAAAATCGGAACTTAGAAAAATCGAATGAAAGAACGTAACAAAATTTTATCTCCCAAGCTTGTTTAATTTTCTCGTTTATTGTCTCAAAATGTAGTCCTTTCACGGTCATGTTTAAATAGTGGTGTTAGCTTGTATTATCTCTAATTCAACATTTAATCACAATTATGACCTCTAACAGAAATTAATATTTTTCTAAGTCAGACTTGACAAATGATGTACCTCAAATTTTTCGTTAATTCCGAACCATTCGAAAACAGCTCCAATACAATGAGGGAGACGGTTGACGTCTAAAGGGAAGGGTTAGGGTTTGAATGCAAGAATATAAGGAATTGAATAATATAAGGATATTTTTGGAGCTCGATAAATTTTAGAGAGAATATAAACTATGAATGCTAGTCAAACAAGTGAGTTGTGAAAGAAAACTATAGAAGAAAGAAAGCAACTACTATGCTTCTCTAGAGTTTAACACCTTGTCTTTTTTTCTGTTAATTTAGGCTTCAGAAACATGTATCTAGACTTGTATCTGATTTTTGGTATAGCTTTTGTCATCCTCTATTACAATCATCACAAATATTTGTTTCGTAGTTGTTATTTACACAAGGCCGAGTCCTTCAACAATATATTATTCAAATTCGTGTATAAAAAAGTAATGTGAGTGGGTATATATAGACAAGATGGGGCAATATATTGAAACTCACTATGAGCAATACAAAGAAAATGATTGGCATATACACTTTTGGTAAGGTGACTTTAATCATATTTTTTCCACAGTTATTGCACAAGCTCTCCTTGACAAATTAATCTTGTTGTACATCTAACATCCATCATGATTCTCAATGAATATTAACAATCAACGCCTGCCCCACACCATTCCATCTCCAAAGTTCAAGCAGAAACGTACAAAATATAAAAAATATAATCAGGGCTCCTAGCAGCTCAACAGTTTAGAGCAAGCAATTGTCATCTGTTGAGTTCAAGATGGCAGGTAGTCTTGCCATAGTGGAATGAGGGTTCAAGTCTCGCACAATAAAAATCTGCACCTCCACCCCACCTATGACAAGATTTGCATTGCCCAACCACCCCAAACCCTTAAAAAGAGGTCATCGGACCTACTCCACCTGGGACTGAGGTCAGGGCCCCACACCACCCCTGCCCCCAAAACATAACAGAAGAACTCATAGAAGAGGAATTTCAAACGGCCAAAAAATTTTGAGCAAGCAATGGACCTTCATCAAATTCTAAGTGGTAGGATTCAAGCAACTTATAATGCCAGGATATACATAATATGTAAAGAATGAGCTACCCAAATAGGTCTATAATAACCTCCGCTACCGACATCCAAAACTCTTAACTATTTCCTAATTATACCCCAACAATAATGCAAAATTGTTCTACCAGCTTTAAAGTTAAAACATTAAATCTACAAGTAACCCTACGCAGGCCACAGGGTGGAAATTGAACTAGCTGAAAATACGATCAAAAGCATATAGGAATACCGACAATCAATAAGCACAGGTACACTAAAATAAAAAAATAAAAAAACCCAGAAATGATTTATCATAAATCAACTGAAACGACTCCTCAACATTTTCCACAGAACATTAGAAACAGGAAAACGTCAAAAACTTTGGAAAGTTTAATCGGGGTATGACGATTAATAAAAGATCTGTTGAAGAATCAACATAGAATATATTCAAAACGCTAAATCTACGCCTCTATACATAAATTAAAACCTGTAAAAAAGAAATAATCTATAGAGAATATTAACCTGATTGGTGAAATACCTGCAAGAAAAGCCGGAATCGGGATTGGCCTTCGGGAATTCAGAGGGCTTCTCTATTCTCGAAGTGATAAGAGAGAGGGGAGAATCTAAGAAATGAGTGCTCAAAGCGACTCTACTTTTTGGAAAACCTTTATTCGGTGCGGCTAGACTTTCTAGCCCGTTTGATGAACTCCATTATAATTAAATTTTTGGGGAAAATGAAGGTGTTTGGGGGAGATTTTTATGTAAAATGTATTTTTGAATAGTAAATTGATGGAAAATGTGTGGTTAAAAAATAAGAAATTTTTTTATTTACGTGTAATATTATTTTAATAAAAAATATATAGTTGAAAAGAAGAGAAAAAAAAATGGGTACCAAACAGGGCTTTTGAACAATGTATGGTCAAAAGAGAAAAAAAATAACTTTAAATGTAATATTATTTTATTAAATAATATGTGATTGAGAAAAAAAAAGAAAAATATATTATCAAATTAATGGAATCCAAACAAGGAAATAATAAAATAAATAAATTCATCTCACCCAGTCAAAAAATAAAAAAATCAATGACTCAATATTCAAACAGGTAAGAGGAGAAATTGCTATTTTTAAAAAAAGATACTCAAATTTGTGTCTTTTTTAGTTCTCGAATTTGCTTATTTATAGGTTTCTGTTGAGTTATTGGAGGTAATTATGTCATTTTTGTTAATGAGACATGACAATCATTAATTTGTTGAATCCTAACTAAGGGAGTGTTTGGCACCATTTTTTGCTCATTATTAGAAGAAATATAAACGTTGCAAAATGAAAGTTGCAAAATAAAAGTCAAAAAAAGGCGAGACGTGCTGGACGTCCAGGCGCCTATTTGGCGCCCCCCCTATTGGGGGGTAGCCTGTCACTGTCAGACGACCCCCCAATAAGGGGGCGCCAAATAGGCACCTAAACGTCCAGTTTTATTCAAAAAAGGCTAAGTGGGGCCCATAAACAGTAACATTTCTTCTACAAATGGCAGTTATCTTTTCACATTTTATTCACCAATATAGTCCTCGTACTTTTGATGAAGTGATTTGGGTCACATTCAATGTTCAAGGTCGCTTACAAGGTTTCGCACTATTAATGCTTAGTTCTAACCCTGTTCTGAGTTCACATATATTTCAACTCTTAGAATGCTCGTTCAAACACATAAGCGCGTTTATGATCCTTTATGAATATTTATCGATAATAAAATAGTTATCAACGTTCGAGTCTATTTTGTTTATATTAGGTTTAGGGCTTAGTTCAGGTTTTCTATTAAGCAAGCCCAAAGGTGGATTTATCTTAATTTTGTTAATATAAGCTTTTACAATTCATAGTAATAGTCGAATCCAAAATTTTACTCGAATTTAGTGTGCTGAATTTTTACAAAAAACAAGTTTGAATATTCAATCAATAATAGTCCCCAGACTTCAAACATAATTATTTATGTTAAGTGACGAACTTGTGGACTTGAGGCAACTTTCTATGCATTAATGATAGATGAAACGTCTTCTTCATAATATCTTTTCCGATATGCATGCATTTGAATGTGCGTGGGGCATATGCCTAATTTGGAACATTTGCGTGAATGTGCCCTTTTGGATTCAATTGTAAAGATTACTTCCTTTTTGGATGATTACTATTGAATCAGTTCGGATTCAACGAACAATATCTATTTTTAAAACTTATATGTATCGATCTACTGTCATTGTTTTTTGTTTCTTCTTTAAACGCAAAAGATGTTTTGCATTTATCTCCTAAATTTTTTAGGATTATCGGTCTCTTGGAAAAACTATTCCACAAGAATAGTACTGTTAGTGTTAGGGTCATACTTAGGGATCGTGATGTCTTTGTCAACGCCATTGTGTTTTCTTAGTAAGTCTTTGGTAGTCACTTAGTCTGGGAGATATGCGATTCAGCAAGCTTTCAAGATTGGGATGATTTCCCTTTGCAACATCATAAGCAAATAACTAGGATTTTAAAATAGATAAATTTGCCATGTTTTTGCATTTTACACGTGCATCTAGGAGAATAGGCATTACTTCCACTTGGCTACTGCATCAGACAGACGCCTTCTATTTCACTAAACTTGATTCTACCAAGCATTTTTAGTTTGTCCCTATTTATCTTTGGGAAGCTTGCAATTATGTGAACTCAGGAGTCTAAAGAAATGAGACGTTATGCGAACTTTAGGTGTTGTGTTTTTATAGCAATTTGCTAGGTTAATCAATTTGGAATGTTATCCTTTTGGCTGACTTAATGAAGTCAAGCTTGTACTCATCTATTTATCTATTGCTCAAATGAATATTGTATTTTGCTTAAGTTGGTAAGCTCGCCTGAAAGAAACACTTCACGATATCAATATAAATCTGAAACATTTGTTTTCAGACGCTTTGATTTGTTAAACGAAGAGGCATATAACTTTTTAGTACGATAAGCGAACCAAGCTGTTAGAAACAAACAAGTTACCAAAATCACTATGATACCACTTGTTATGGAAACTGGAGGGGGGGGGGGGTTAATGACAAAATATAAAGGATAAGATCACAAGAACAAAAACAAGATTTGAAGTAAAGAAGAAAATATTGGTAGAGGAATCAAGTAATTTTATTGATAACCACTAATAATTTCTGGAATGACTAAATTGAATGAAGAGTTTACTATTTATAGGAGACATCTCAAACCCTAGAAATAATACAAGATATGGAAACTAGGTTAAAAATCACGTAAAACCGGAAAAATAGGCTGCGTTTTCGCTTGAGCTATAGTTGAGCGAGGACCTTATCACTTGAGCAACAACTCGACAACAAGCGAGCGAAAAACTTACTGTCCAAATTTTGCCTCCTTCACTCGAACAACTAGCTAGCGATCGACTAGCAACGTCAAAATAACTTTTCCCTCAATTGAACCATACTTTAACATCTTGAAGCCCAATATACAAACACGAAACCCCAAACCTTAATTTGGGTAACAAACCTAACATAATCTCTACTTAAATCAAGTTGCTTTATTTTATTGAAAATATTTTTTCGAATATTCTCCATTCCAATGGTGCGTGAGAGGTTCATCATTACTGTCCACTAGCTTATATATTCTCAACCTTATCAATTTGACAAAGGTGTATGAACCTTTCCACTTTGGGCCTAACAAACTCGACCATATCTCCTTGTCCGTGACAAAAAATTTCTTTAGCACTAGGTCTCAACCTTATAGGTTTTCATGCGAACCTTGAAATTCAAATGCCTTTTCATTTTTCTTCGATAATATTGCTTTCTTCATATGGGAGGGCTCTCGTTTTTTCTCTAAGAGCTTTAGGCTTGCGTTCATAGCTTCTTCATTCTGTTTTTCATCAAAGTTCAACTTCATTGCCGAACTCAAGCCTAAATCCATCAGAATCATAACCCCGATTCCATAAGCTAAAGAGAAAGGTGTTGTCCTGTGATAGTCCTGGTGGTGGTGTTGCATGACCACAAAATTTATGGTAACTCATCAGCCCATTATCCCTTGCAGAATCAAGCTTTTCTTTTCAGGATGCTTTTCAGAGTTTTATTTACTACTTTCACTTTTTCGTTAGTTTGAGGATAATACGAAGTGAAAAATTGTCTATGAATCATAACTCTCACACATAGATCTGAACTTTTTTCCATTAGAACTGTGCATCATTATCTTAGATAATGGAATTTAGGATTTCGAATCGACATTTACTATTTTCTCAAATAAACTTACAAGTATTGGCCTCGATGATGTGGTAAGAGGTTTTGCTTCAACCTATTTGATAAAGTAATCTACAGCAACAATCATGAATTTCAAGTTATTGCATATTTTCTCCTAGCTGGTCAATAGTATCATTGTTTCAACACCTTTTATGCTTGGGAATCCCCGTTAGCACTATTCTCAAACGTGTCTACATGAATTTTCTTCATTACATATATAGCTTCATCATTGCCTATTCATCATGGTAAAGGGATAGTGTACCATCACTTGAATAAGTTTTTGTCTTGTAATACATATCAGGTTGCTTTTATACGCAATTTTCTTGATTTTTTTTTTTTTTTGGGTGGTCTCTATGGGAATTGCATCTACCTGGTAGGATATAATCTCTTGTATCCACGGGATCTCCCCATGTATTAATAGGCTTTCTTTTTCTTATTAACCGATGGATTTGTTAACAACTCTACCAATACAATTTTCAAAAACTCCATGTCCTTTGTACTTGCTAATTCAGGTAATGCATCAACATACCCATTTTCTTCTCTTGGAATTTATGAGAGTTCAAATTTGTTGAAGTGTTGTGTTTGACTCATGACCTCAGCCAAATATGCAGCCACTAGCGATGAACCGTCTTGTAACCTGATTCAAGTTGTGAAATCAATTTTTACCTCAATTTTCTAGGTGTGCACTTCTTTAACTAACCATTTTCTTCTCTTGAGATTTATGAGAGTTCAAATTTGTTGAAGTGTTGTGTCAGACTCATGACCTCGATCCTTAATAATATATTAAGAAAAAAGAATTAATTTAGTTATTGGACATGTCCAACATTAAACATTGACCTCTTTAACGATGAAACACATATATTACACGTAACCTTTTAGCGGTCAAATAGATAGAAAAGGTTATTCACTTCGAATCATGGAGCTAAGAATTTGAAAGGAAGTTCCTAAATGTTCTATTATTATTAAAATTT
This sequence comes from Olea europaea var. sylvestris, assembly GCF_002742605.1. Classification (NCBI taxonomy): domain Eukaryota; kingdom Viridiplantae; phylum Streptophyta; class Magnoliopsida; order Lamiales; family Oleaceae; genus Olea; species Olea europaea. The sequence goes on from NW_019229408.1 coordinate 242,637, forward strand.
CTGAAAACTTGAATTCTGATGATGTGGATGTCAAGAAAAAGAGTTAAAAGACTCTTGTGGACGACATAATTAAATGCTCAATATTTTCGACTATAATTGTTTATTTCTAAGTCTTAAAAAATATAAAATTGTTTTTAGGTAATTTTTATGTGGGCGACATAATTTATTTTTTATTTATTATTATTATTATTTTTTGATATTCAGGTATCCACCTTATAGTGATTAAATCCTGAAGTCTATATCTTAGCCCCTCAAGCTGCAGACAGGTTAAACCGCAGGTTGTGCCTCAAACTGACCAGTGCTCAAGAGCCCTTCAACTGATCTGTCAAAGTGTCAAGCAAGTCGTTTCCCATCTTTGCACCTTGTCTTCCAATAGAGCTCCTGCCTTCTAGGAGAATATTTGTCTTTCAAGAACTTTTCAGGAATCAAACTCACGATCTCTGATCTGCCAGCTTTGAAGCGCCCTCATCTTTGTCAATTGAAATGTGTCCGGAGGGGGCAAAAATAATTTATTTTTTATTAAACTTAGAATAGGGGGTCTTCCCTTACTAGTGTAGTTACTATTTAGCAAATGGATAAGGTTTTCTTCTGCTGTCAAAAGTACCCAGAAACAGAAAGGTGGGAAATTTTCTCCCGTGGTCCACAAACATTACCACTTGTTTCAATTGGGCTCATTCATTTTTATTATCACTTGTAGGTTCCCTAAAAGAATAGATAACGTGCTTTTCTAGTGATTATCTGACGCAAAGTGGAATGATTCCCGTCCATTTGTCGTCAGGTCCACCAAAAAAGACAGTTTGGAGGTCCAAATGTCACAGAAAAATAAATGGGAACTTAAGTGAACAAACTGGTAATGTTTGGGGACTACGGATTAAATTTCCCATAAATAACACAAAAATAGGTAAATAACGCCGTTGCCGGGGATCGAACCCGGGTCACCCGCGTGACAGGCGGGAATACTTACCACTATACTACAACGACTTTGTCCTTCTGTTTTCCGTTTTGATATAATATAACGTTGTTGATTATTATGCTGCTAATCTGAACAATTTTGAGGGTAACAAAAAGGACAAGAAATTTATCCATGTCTTGAAAAATTGTCCAAATAATCAATGTTAATACTACATCAAACCATATTAAATCTCTCCTTTGTTAGGTTAAATGCTTGGATGATATTTTTTCTTTATAGGGATAACATTCTAATGAGAGTTTCAATGCACATGTGCTTGTCTCAAATTAGGAACACGTAACCTTGAACGTTGATTGAATACCCTACTATCATTGATCAACACTTGTATGATTTCATCGTCTGATATACCAATTGAATATAAGAACAACCACAAGCATTCACAATATATTTCGTGCCTATAAATCAAAGTAATATTGAAACTAAGATCAATTTGCAGATCATTCCCCCATCCTAAAGTACATAACAAAACTCAACTATTCAAAAGGAAACATCCTTTGGCTAAATCGAAGGACATAATTATCAAAAGTTCTAGTTGCAATAATTTTTCCATATGCATAAAATATGCCTAAAGAGGTATTGCAAGGACCATTATAGTTAACAACATGAAGAAGGAGCAACTGTCTTAGCATTAAAAATAGACACTAAGACCATGTTTAGTTTGAATAAAAAGTAAATATTTAGTAAATTTTGAAAAGTTGATGAAATGAGTAAACTGAAAAGTTGTGAATCCAATTAAATTTGTAGTTTAAAATTAGTTTTCGGTAAATAAGTTTTAAGAAATAGAGTCAAACAGGGGATAAATGTTATTGCATATTAGGGATGCCATGCTACACAATACTAGATATATATTTAAAATACATATAAATTAGTTTTCAGTACAATAAGTTTGAAGAAATAGAGTCAAACGGGGGATAAATGTTATTGCATATTAGGGATGCCATGCTACACAATACTAGATAGATATTTAAAATACATATAAATTAGTTTTCAGTACAATAAGTTTGAAGAAATAGAGTCAAACGGGGGATAAATGTTATTGCATATTCGGGATGCCATTTAAAATACATATATATTAGTTTTCAGTACAATAAGTTTGAAGAAATGGAGTCAAACGGGGGATAAATGTTATTGCATATTCGGGATGCCATGCCACACAATACTAGATAGAAATTTAAAATATATATAAATTAGTTTTCAGTACAATAAGTTTGAAGAAATGGAGTCAAACGGGGGATAAATGTTATTGCATATTCGGGATGCCATGCTACACAATAGTAGATAGAAATTAAAAAAAAAAATAAAATACCAAACATATTGTGCGGACAGGCCCATGCAGTGTTGTAGGCCGTCCCACCTAGCAAATATGCTCTTAAGGACCCTCCACATGCAATAAACTTACAACTTCCTTCTGTTGATCAACCTTTAAAATTCTCTCAAAATCCGAACGCATGGAACTTCATGTTTACGTCGGTCGTAGAATTGAGGGTTAGCTAAATCTTGGAGCATTTCTTTGTGTCCAATATTTGAGCAGCTTTGATAATTTGCATCAATGCAAGTCGTGCTAACAGTTATGTAGGCACAAGTTTCGCCTAACTCTATTTTGGCAAGTGGTTTCACTTGTGTGTCCAAATCTAGCTGCACACAAAAACTTCAAAGGGGAACCACCTTTAACTTTTCAATGTGTTCCCGTTACAACTCAAATGAATGAGGTACGAGAGTTTGGCTAAGTTTAAAAGCTTACTTATAAGTGATTAAGTTTATTGTAACGTGTATAATTTCTTGAGGACCAAAATCGAAAATAAATTACTTATTTTGTGAGTAAGGCAAGAGTTATATTCAAAAAAATCTTTTTTTTTCTTGAACAAAAGTGGTATACTTAGCTAAACATGCTCCAGTCATCTTTGCATTGCATGTCTAATGAGCTAAAACATTCAACTGAGAAATTTTACTTATTTTTGCAGTAAGCAGCACAAATTTGCAACAAAACAAAACATTGTGGCGGGGGGGGGGGGGGGGGGGGGGGGGGGT
>NW_019229408.1:245788-274011 GCF_002742605.1 Olea europaea var. sylvestris
TATTTCTAGGGGAACAATAACCGACAAAAAAGCAATTTTCGATTTCCCAGACAGAACCTGCATAACCATAATAATGTAATAAAGTGCCCCGTTTGGCCCCCATTCTTCCCAAATTTTAATGGTTAGAATATTTTTTTTTTTAAATGTGTGATTGAAAAATAATGAAAAGTTTTTTATTTGCGTGTAATATTATTTTATGGAAGATTATGTGGTAGAAAATAAGGTAGAGAAAAAGAATGAGAATGAGAATGAGAAAGGGAGCAGTATATAATTGTTTGTTGTTTAAAATTTGGACACTTTTTTGGGTTGAAATGTGAATGAATTACTGATGATATTGGAAAAATATTGGATGAAATTGGAAGGTAAAGTTAGGTGATTTATGCTTAACCATGTGTAAGCATAGGCTAAATGACCGTGTGTAAGCACAACATGTTTGCAGACAACAAAAGCAATTTTGCTTCTACTATGCATACATAACAATGTATCCATGTGTACGCATGGTTCAAAAATCTAGCTGTTGGGCTGATTTTTTATTTGAATTTTGTGGTGCCTTTTGGTGGAAAGTTCCCAACTTTTCACGAGTGTTTGGAGCATTTTCATGGCATATTGTTAGAAATCTATAGATTTTCAATTCCAAACATAAGAAAACAATAAAAGATATTTCATTTATTTCCACACTGGATTTTTCCTCATTCTAATACATATTCAAACATTTTTCAATTTTTTAGCAAGTTCATAAAGAAAGAATCATTTTGTTTTTGTACTTCTTTCTTGAAAGCTTGTCAATCCTCTAAACTAATTGATTTTATAGTTGTATTCTGTTTTGGAATTTTTCATTTTTCTTATCCTAAAGTAGAGTTTACATTGGATTGCACAAGTTGAAGCTTAATAGATTTGGAATAATTATCCTAATATTCTATACACAAATTTATGTATGTATACACTTGCAATTGAGATATAAATGTCAGAATGAAAAAGGAAAAAGGCAAATCTTGAAGCTCTTTTTTTTTTTTTTTTAGCTCAAAATTTTTTTTTTTTTTGTTAAAGAGACTTGACATTATCTTTAAAAGTAGTTTAAAAAGAAAAAAAAATGAAAAAATAACAAGACAGTTTACGTGGACTTCTCGATTCAACTTTGTTTGCGCACTTCAAAAGAAGATATGGATGAGGAATTAATCAAGGCCCCGTTTGGTACCTATTTTTTTCAAAATGTATTTTTCTCTCTCTCTTCTTTTCAACCACACATTCTTTATTAAAATAATATTACACGTAAATAAAAAAAATTCTTTATTTTTCAACCACACATTTCCCATCAATTTACTATTCAAAAATAAATTTTTATATAAAAAAGTCTCCCAAACAGCCCCAAATTAAAAATTGAATCTTGTGTAAGAAGCAAGAAATTTCGAGTTGACTTCTAACTCCACATTTCATTAATTTTTGTATTTATGCAAATCTTCTTTTTTTCCTTGTTGCAATACAATTTCAATGTGCATAGTTTGTAGGTAAATATTAGAGAATCAAATCAAATCGAAGGCCTGTGTATTCACTGTTTCTTTAAATCAAATTCGCCGCCTGACCGGAGTGCAAGAGGTTTTGATCGATGTTCGATTCCCAAGATACAATCAGTTGTCGGTTCACGTTGCACTACGTTAACCGCCTGCGAACTAGCTGTGATATACTCTATTTCACAAAGAAATTATAAGCACAAAGAAGAACTTGAAAGTGAGAAAAAGAATATTGTTGCTTAGAGGAAGAAACTTGCATTTCACTTGTAATTTTCCAAACTAGAGAGACTCCTATTTATACCAATGGAAGAAAAGCTAGCTCATTAATCAAGGAGTTAAACCATTCATTGATAACGGAGTTAAAAACATGAAGGGACTTGAGTTACTTGAGTTACAATATATGAAGAGACTTCTATTCAATATTTTTCATTACTTCTATTCAATATTTTCCATTCAATTCTAACAATCCCCCACATGAATGAAAAATGGTAACTAAGACTTAAGAGGAAAGAGAGAATAAAACGAATCAATCCTGCATAGGATAGGTAGCATTTAGCTTTGAACCTTCTCTTGTGAAACCTATCGGGAATTACTAGCAAACCAATGGATCTGATACCTTGAACTGTTTCGCCATTTGTGTAAACCAAGACAATAGATCTTACACAAGACCATTCTAGTTACATCATAGTTCTTACTGTTGTGTTCGTTTTGGCCATGAACACGTCGCCTGGTTCTGCAAGTATTTTTTCAAGGATGTAGTCTTGCCAATCCTTATAGAAGCGGGCCCACTTCACACTCACATAGGTGACCTCTTAACTCAATTTTTCACAACAACGCTTAATGGTCATTAAAAGCATAGTTTAACCTGCATCTTCCAATCATTGTGAGCACCATAGGAATGAGCAGAAGGAGAACATTCTCAGTGATTTATACAGATATACATGTTTTAGTTGTCCCTTTGAACCTAGATCCTGGGATCTCCATTCAGCTAGGTTGGGTTTTCACCATGATACCTTTCAACGTCATAGGCTGTAAGTCCATTCCCCTCGATGCTTTTACAACTAGCTCTCGAGTTAGCCCTTTGGTTAGCGGATCCGCAATATTATCCTTTGACTTCACGTAGTCCAGAGTGATAATACCTTCTGAGAGTAGTTGTCGAATGGTATTGTGTCGTCTTCAAGTATGGCGAGACTTACCATTATACATATTGCTCTGTGCCCTGCCAATTGTTGATTGATTATCACAATAAACATAAATTGCAGGCACAGGCTTTGACCATCTTGGAATATTCTCAACAAACTGGCGAAGCCACTCTACTTCTTCAGTTGCTTTGTCCAAAGCGATGAACTCTAATTTCGTTGTAGATCTTGCGATGCAAGTTTGTTTGGACGATTTTCAAGAGACAGCTGCACCACCAAGAGTGAAGACATATCCACTAGTAGTTTTGGTATCTGACATATCTAATATCCAATTTGCATCAGCATACCCTTCGATTACTGTAGGATATCTAGAATAGTGCAGTCCAAAATCACGAGTGTGCCTTAAATAATGTAGCACCCTAAAAATGGCTTTCTAGTAGACAGCATATGGGTTACTCGTGTAGCGACTCAATCTGCTAACTGAGTATGCTATATCCGGTCTCGTACAAGTCATTAAATACATTAAACTCCCAATTATCCGAGAATATTCTAACTGTGATACATCATCACCAGTGTTCTTGGATAAGTGGAGACTCAAATCCACTGGAGTCCTGGCCACAGTGGTATCTGACTTGTTGAACTTGTCTAGTATCTTATCAATGTAATGAGATTGAGATAACACAAGTCCATTTGGTGTTCGAGTAATTTTTACTCCCAAAATGACATTCGCGAGACCCATATCTTTCATGTCAAACTTCGAGTTTAACATATTCTTAGTGGCTTTGATAATCTTGTCAGAGCTACCGACAATGAGCATGTCGTTGACGTATAGACATAGTATGACATATCCATCATTAGTGTCCTTGACATATACACACTTGTCGCACTCGTTGATTCTAAAACCACCAGAAAGCATAGCATTATCAAACTTCTCGTGCCATTGCTTTGGTGCTTGCTTCAAACCATACATCGATTTAACCAGTGTACAAACTTTCCTTTCTTGACCTAGAGTTGTAAACCCCTCTGGTTGCTCCATGTAGATTTCTTCATTCAAATCTCCATTTAGAAAAGCTATTTTTACATCCATCTGATATATTTCCATATTTTACAAGGCCGCAATAGCAATTATTATCCGGATAGAAGTTATTCTCGACACAGGAGAATAAGTATCAAAGTAGTCTAAGCATTACTTTTGCTTATAACCTTTGATTACTAGCCGAGCTTTATATTTATCAATGGAGCCATCCGCTTTCATCTTCTTCTTGAAAATCCACTTATAGCCCAAAGACTTACAGCTCGATGGAAGATCTACGAACTACCAGGTATGATTCTGTAGAATGGAATCGATTTCACTTTTGATGACTTCTTTCCACAAATGACCATCTGGTAAAGATATAGCTTCTTTATAGCTTTGAGGATCATTCTCCATCAAATATGTGAGAAAATCAGGGCCAAACGTCTTAGAAGTTTTGGTACTTTTGCTCCGTCTAGGCTCATCCTCACTTCTTCAACTGGATCTTTACTGCTGCCCGAAGCAGAAGATTTTATTGTCCGTTTAATAGGAGTTAACTGTTTAGGAGACTTACAAAAAAATATATTCTCAAAGAATTGTGCATTCCTAGACTCCATAATCGTGTTTGGATGAATATCAGGTACATTCAAATAATGCACAAGGAACCTATATGCACTACTATTTTGTGCATAACCAATGAACACACAATCAACTGTCTTAGGTCCAATCTTGACTTTCTTTGGAGGAGGCACCACAACTTTAGCAAAACGCTTCCACATTCGTAAGTATTTATATGAAGGTGTCCGATTTGTTCAAAGTTCATACAGAGTCTTATCCATATTCTTTCTTAACACTTTATTCAAGATGTAATTTGTGGAAAGAATAGCTTCTTCCCACATTTTCTGTGGTAATCCAGAACTACTCAGCATAGCATTCATCATTTCCTTTAAAGTTCTATTCTTACGCTCAGCAATTCCGTTCTGCTGAGGTGAATAAGGTGCAGTAGTTTGGTGAATTATTCCATGTTTAGCACAAAATTCACCAAACGGTGATTCATATTCACCACCACGATCACTCCGTAGCACCTTTATTTTCTTACTGAGTTGATTTTCAACTTTATTCTTATAAAGAATGAATTTATCGATAACTTCGTCTTTGCTTTTAAGTAAGTACACATAACAATATTTCGTGCTATCGTCAACAAAAGTAATAAAATACTGATCAGTGCCTCGTGTTTGGATAGATTTCAAGTCATATACATCATTGTGGACTATTTTCAATGGCTCGATACTTCTTTCAATACTATGAAACGAAGACCTAGTAAGCTTAGATTCAACGCACGTTTCACATTTATGATTTGAATCAATTTGAAACTTAGGCAAGTAATTTCGTTGTTTAGCCTACGTAAAGCATTGTAATTTACGTGATCTAATCTACCATGCCACAGATTAAGAGACTCAAGTAAGTAAACAAAATGAGTTTTCTCATTACTCATAACAGTTGGGGTTATAGCAATTATATTCAATTTAAACAGGCCATCAGTTATATAGCATTTTCTAACATAAACTCCTATTTTGGTAATCACCAGCTTATCCGCCTCAAAGACCATGCGGAACTCATTCTTGCTCAGAAGAGACCCAGAGACCAGATTCTTGTGAATCTCTAGCACGTACAGCACATTAGTCAAAGTAAGCTCTTTGCCAGATGTCATCTTCAGGATCACCTTGCCTTTACCAAGCACTTCAGAAGTTGTAGAGTTTCCCATGAACAATTTTTCACCATTTGTAACTGGTACAAACGTAGTGAACATGCTCCTGTTGGAGCAGACATGGCAAGTGGCCCTAGTGTCCAGCCACCATTCCTTTGGGTTAGACCCCACCAGGTTAACCTCACTAATCACCGCCATGAGGTTTAGCTCAAACATTTCATCTGAGAGATGATCTCTCTCATTTCCCACCATATTAGCCTGAGGACGTTGCTTATTATCCTTCTGAGGCTGACGACAGTCTGCTGATCAATGCCCAACTTTGTCACAATTGAAGCACTTTCCATTAAACTGGAATTTAGGTGTTTTTCCTATCCCACATGCAGGCTTCAACTGAGACCCTTTCGTAGCCCTTTTTTATCTTTTCGATTTTCGTTAACCTGTTTGGCTTTAAAGGAGTGAACTTTCTTAGTACCAGAACTTTGGCTGTACTCCAATACATTAGCCTTCTCAGAGTAAGAATTCTCTGACTTATGTTCAGCCCATTTGTTATCCTCCTCAATGCGCAGCTTGAAAATTAAATCCTCGAAAGACATCTCTTTCCTCTTATGCTGCAAATAGCTTTTGAAAGCCTTCCACTGAGAAGGTAGCTTGTGAATAACAGTAGCCACCTGTAGAGATTCTGACATGGTCAGACCCTCAGCATGCATTTTTTGCAAAAGCACTTGATACTCTTGCACTTGGCTCACCACTGAACGTGAATCAACCATTTTGAAGTCCATACACCGACTGACAAAGAATTTCTTAGATCCGGGCATCCTCGGTCTTGTATTTCTTTTCTAAGGACTCCCAGCTCTCCTTAGCAGACTTCTTTACAACATATACGTGATACAGAGAATTCTGTAGGCCATCCAAGACATAGTTGCGACACAAAAAATTAGCACTTTTCTAAGCATCCCAAGCTGCACGCCTATGCACATCAGTGTCGTTTTAAGCCACGATAGGGGCATCCTTAGTGAGGAAATGTGCAAGGCCCAACGTAGTGAGATAGAAAACCATCTTATTCTGCCATGTCTTAAAATCAGTACCAGCAAACTTATCCGATCAAATTGCATGATTCACCGAAAATGGAGCCGAAAATGATGGCAAAGGTGCCTAAGCCGCAGCCCTAGGCACTGGCAAAGGTATTGTGCCAAATTGGATTGCCGAGGCCACAACCGAAGGCAAAGTTGGATTCACTCCAACATGAGGAATCCCACCTCCAATTATCCCGTCAGTGGGAGAAATGTCAGTTGTGGTCTCAATAGGGTTAACAACGGTCATTGCAGGATTTTGTACACTGTTACCAACAATGTTGCTTCCATTGTTCATATCATTATTTCCATGTGACGCTATTGAATCGGAACAAGTAACAAATAATTTAGAATAATTATAAATTTATAAAGTTATATATAAATTCGAGGTTGAGTTATCTGTTCAGAAAATAAACTGCAGAGTTGAAGAACAGATTATTTTGTCAAATTATTAACAACTTAACAATCATTTAAAATGAATTAGAAATCATGCAAAAACCATAAACTGGAAAAATTGACAAACTAGTGAACAAAATTTGATTTACTAAAGCCAATTCGATTTAAGTTTGTAGGTAAATATTAAAGAATCAAATCAAACCGAAGGCTTGTGTATTCACAGTTTCCTTAAATTGAATTCGCTGCCTACGAACTAACTGTGATATACTCTATCTCACAAAGAAATTATAAGCACAAGAAAGAACTTGAAAGTGAGAAAAAGAAGATTATTGCTTAGAGGAAGAAGCTTGCATTTCACTTGTGATTTTCCAACCTAGAGAGACTCCTATTTATACCAATGAAGGAAAAGCTAGTTCATTTATCAAGGAGTTAAACCATTCATTGATAAAGGAGTTAAAAACATGAAAGGACTTGAATTATAACATATGAAGAGACTTCTATTCAATATTTTTCATTCAATTCTAACATAGTTTTACTTTATAGCCAACATTCTGGCTAAATAATGTTTCTTTGCACATTTTTTTAATCATTTTTTTTTGGGTTTTTGTTTAAAGCTGAAAATCAACCACCCTAAATCATGGGCCTACATATTGAAAAGTTAATTAAAAGTATCTGTCATGAAATTGCAAATTTGTTAGACACACATAGTATATTTGATCGAGGTGATGTCTATAGAAGATACATGTCCACGTCAATTATTTCAAAAACATTTTACAACAGGAGATGACATCTCGCCTTGGAAGTGTTCACTTCAGACAAGACATTTAAAATCTTCTCCCAATCACCTCGAAGGACACATGTGAAGGGATGAGGTAAAGTAGAGTGTCAACCTCGTTGTGGTGTCTTGTTTTGCTTTTTACTTAGATGGTTGCCACGTGGCCTCTAATAGATGTGAATATTTATATGAGGCATGAGCTTTAATCAAGTCTAGTCATCTTGCTGATTAGGAGCTAACGAAGCGAGGAATAAGAAGATAGGGATTACGAATTGCCTCCAAAATGCGAGCTAGCTATGAACAAATAAATACTTTGCTGGTGAACTCTAAGATATGAGGGCTTATAGATGGTCTCTGGATAAAGTGAAAAATCACCATCTCACTGGACGAGGTGACATAGTCACCATAGCTTGATCGTTATAAATGGTGAAGTGACAAAGCAGTGGACCAATTGAGTTGTGAATGATGAAGTAGAAATGCATGGGACATCTGAAGATATTCATATCGAGGAGACACTCAATGAGTGAATAGTCCCCGAAATCCAAGCATGAATATTCATATAAGGAATATACTTTGATAAGCAAAGTGAATGAGTCTGAATAAACCATAAGAAGATATTCATAAGTGTTTCTCTTTAGATAAACCACAAGCAGATAGACCAAATAGCCAAACATATTCCTCGAAATAATAAGGTAACTCACTTAACACTCCAATTAATGGACTTAAAAGTAGTTCACTTTTGACTTATTAAGGGGTAATTTAATAATCTAACCACTTCAGGTCACAAAGAGCAATTTTCCACTCAGTAATCCAAGTAATCCACTTCAAACTAGGAAGGAATAACTAAACTTGATAGCCCAAGAAATTTGCTTCGGAGTAGAGTGGCTCACCTTCAAGCTCCAAAAACTTCGGACAACAGTTTGAATCGTTAACTTATTAGCCTAAGACGAAGAAGAAGTCAAAGTGATCAAAAATGGCTACGAGCTTGATCGACATACATTTGCAGGTTCTGGCACTAAGATGCAAGCCCCTCTGATTGGGCTCGCTAGGTAAGTTTAGGTGAGAAAATAAGATTATAGCTTCGTGTTGACTCGTACAAGTTGAGGGAAAAGTTCTCATTGAGAAAATTAACTTAGCTCCCATGCCGATCTTGAAATAATATCATCTCGCTAGGAGAGGCCCGACCACAACGATGAATAGAGAAAGGATTAATGCAGGTTAAGAATACAAGGCCCCGTTTGGCCTCTTTTTTTCAAATTTTAATGTTTGAAACAGTATATTTTTGGAGAATGTGTGATTGAAAAAGAAGAAATTTTTTGGATTTATGTATAATATTATTTTATAAAAAATTGTATAATTGAAAATAAGAGAGAAAAATTTTGAAAGAGAATGGGGGCTAAACATGAGCCAAGTCTCTTTGAGAAAAATAGCTATAACTCCCTTGCCGAAAATGCTTAAGTAATAATCATCTCGCTTGTCGAGGTCTTGACCACAGTGTGGAATAGAGAAGTGACTCGTGCAAGTTATGAATGCAAGTCCCTTGGAGAAAATACTTATACCTAACTTGTCGAAGTGTTAAGTAATAATCATCGTGGTTGGCGAGGCATTGGACACAGCAAAGAAAAAAGAAGTGACTATACTCCCAGCAATCAGCATATTGGCCCGGGCCGATGCTTATTAGAAAAAGGCCTTGTTCTTTGGAAGATCTATCTCATGTCTGGTACTGCATGGTTCCACTCTGCAAGAACACCGAATCGTTCTCTTGAAGCTCATCCTCTTCAGGGAAGAAAAATAGATATACCTTCCCTATTGAGGTTTGAAATATAAATCATCTTGAAAAATAAATCATCTGGGCAAGGTTGGAAGGGGTTTGTGAAGAGGTTAAACTGGGTTGGATTGGATTTGGAAATATTTTGGAATATTATTTTTCCATTTTATTTTTTTGTTGTTTTTATTATTTTTATTAAAGTTAAATGATTAAAATTAAGTGGACTGAAATTTTTACCCTTCTAAATTATGTTATGTGAATAAATGCACCTATCTAACGGAACAAAGGGGAGAATTAGATGAAAAAGACCATGTACACAAGGCATCTAAGGATTGAAATGTCAAAAGTAAAATGATCAAAACGATTTGCACAAGGGTAATTATATTACCACAATGAAGTTTACTTATTACACAACAGTTTTAATTAATTTTTATTTATTTACTTAAATCACCTTAAGTAGAATTACTTTGTTACCCACAATTTTATATAAATTCTTAACTTAAACTATTTTTTCTGAATACACCACGATTTAAGTTGTTGCTTTTCCTTCAATTGGCATCTCCTCTACTTGTACCACCACCTGAAGAAGAAAGGAACCAAGAGGGCACCTTTTTAACAAGAGACAAAAATGCACATTTCATCAATTCCCATAATTTATCCGGCTTTTGTGGCATTAAGATGTCGACGGTTCACCCAAATCCACCACCTGAAAACCACCCCTCACATATTTCTCCTCCAGGCACACTAGTCAACTCTCATTAGTTATCAATTAGAATCATGCTACAGGTATAAAAGTTTTTGTTAGAAAAATCTTACAGATGACACATAGCACGACATCATTGGAAAAATGGAAAAAAGAAGAAAAACAGCCCGCTTACATTTTGCCACATCGTCGGTCCAAGTTTTGTTAAAATTTTTCTGTACTTATGGCTTTATCGTATCAATTAACATGTAAATTGTAAAATGATATTAATAATCATGTATTTATATGACATGCATGCATCACCATATAATAAATATTTATTGATTGGACACTCGTCGAACCATCTTTGGATCATCCACTGTCACAATCAATATTAGTATGGAACAAGATATATAGTCAAACAACAACTATGAATTTACATATACATGACATTTTTTTTTATGACAATCAATTGTGACATGCTATCTCGATATCGCATTTATCTCTAACATGATATCAAAGATACGACAATCTAGCGTTATGAGAACTGTTAATAGATCATTCCTGCCTATCTCTACTGAAAAATATCTCTATATCTAATTGAAGTTTCAATTACTACCTTAAATGATGTTGACGCCTTACAAGTGCATCTATGTAGAAGCGGTTTCACTAATTTCTTGGTAAATGTATTGACTATTACATGTGTAATTATATTGTTATATGTTTCATATTTGTCCTAGTGAAATTGTTCAATCACGAACTAGGAACATCAATTACCTCATCTACTTCTCCTTAAATATAATACCAAGCATCTAGAGCATAATTGCATACAACATAGAATGCATTGGTGGCTAGCTACATCAATTTTACATTAGCTATTGGGGAAGAAATAATGACGAAATAATTAGAAGAGACAAACACGTAACAATTGGATTGAAAAGTTAGTATCTTGCTTAGATATTCAAGCCATCTACTCCAATGTAAGGAAAAATCAAGAAATCAGTACTATGGTTATAGCTCTATAGCTCTATTGTCATGTTCAAACTTGAAAGAAGTAAATTTTTTATCAAAATTTTGGTATAGTTGTACAGTCTTTCAATGATAAAAATCCTTGTTAAATTATCATGTGGCCTTCGTATTAAGAATTATGGTTTTATCTTAAAAGGTTAATCTTATTAAAGAAGTGACACAAACTCTTATATATTGGTCAATATTTTCATCTCTATTTAATATGAAATTTATCCATTTACTCCACAAAATGATGGTTTGTTTGAATAAATCAATCTTGAAATTTGTGTGCTCATTTTTTTAATCTTAATTGGATCGAATTGCTTATTGAAATTTAATGAACTCGATACCATATTAAGATTTGAAATTTCATCTTAAAAGGTCAAATATATTAAGAAGAGTAGTTCAAACCATTATATGTTGATTTATATTTTTATCTTTATAGGACATAAAATTTATCACTTAATACTTCATATATTTGACTTTCAATGTTATGATTTGTTTTTCCTACATGAAGTAGTCTTCAAAAATTTGAAATGTGACTTATTTTCATAAGGCCCGCTTGTGATGATATGACAAAGGTTTTAAAAGTTTTCGTTATTCCAAACTAATTGTAAAGTACAATAGATAATCGAGAACTAACTTTATATAAAAGCTAACATCACTTGCGACTTGAACAAGAAGATAGCGAAGGGAGGGAAAGATTCACATGGGGTCAAATGACCCCATAAAATTTTTGTTTTTTTAATAAAATAGTTGTTTTAACTCCTTTATGATCTATTTTGATATACTCATTACGGAATATCAAATGAAATCGAAACATTGCATTCTTAATATAATTCGAAGTGCTCATGACCTAATTTTCATTCGTTAATGGCATACGAAACGATCAATCGTAGCAAAAGTTACAACGCATCAAAGTAGGCCGTTGTAAACTAGTATTTCGAGAATTGCGATAATGTGCTAACTTTCAAAATTCCCTGATAATCTTATACTATCCGAATCCACAAATCGCCTACGTCATCTAGAAACTCGTTTCGAGAACTACGTCATATTCATATGAATTAATCTATTTGTACACTATTTTTGTACAATATTGTTGACAATGTTGGTTGTAGCGAAGAAGTATTGGTTGAAAAGATGAATTATTTTTTAAAATGTCCAATGACAATATGCCACATAATATGTTGTCAAGAATATTGTCAAAATTATTGTACATCAAGCATTGCACTATTCATATTGAATATTCCAAACAGATATCGAAAATAGTTAAATATGCATCAAACATATGTTTTAAAAGAAACGTTTAACTCATCTTTTAAAAAAAATAAAATCAATTATTTCATTAATGTTTATTATTTTTCCATGATAAATTTTTCAATATAATTTACATAATTTTATTAGAAAATTTTACATAGAATATGACGCCAAAAATTTTAGAATCGTTATAGATTAAATGTAATTTGAATTACTTTCAAATTACTTTTGCATTACATTTAAATATTATTTACTTCCTAGATTAAATGTGAATTTTATTTAAATTCATTCACTTCATATATTCAATTTGATTTGGTCAACAAAACTATACAAGTAACAAAATTTATTTATCAATATTGATAATGATATAATTATAAGACGTTTTTAAAATATCAAAATGCGTATTAACTTATTTTCATTCATATTATATTATTTTATAAAAATTTATACTTTAATTTTTGACCCCACAATACAAAAACTCTGAATCCACCCTGAGCAAATGTGCAAATTTTCCCTAACATTTTATCCAATTTAAGATGCTATAATATGCATGTTAGGTTGAAGTCAAATGCTCCTCAGAAAATTCCAATTCCACACGTAAAAGACAAAGAAAAAATTCCCATCCCATGGCCCTTCCTCAAGTAACTCAATTTGCAATTGAAATCTTCAACTTACTGTATCAAATATCCGTTTCAAAAGCATATACAATTATGATATAAAATATTCTTTTCGACAAATTGATATCAAATATATATATTTTTAATTAACTTATATATTTATTACAACAATTCTTTAAACTACACGTAACTAACAAGATATAAATGAATGGACCATGTAGTGTGCAACACCGTAGGGGGAAAACACCACTGGTTCCCCCTTAAAGAATGAGAAAAAATTGCAAAGTTACTTCTCAACCTTCTTTGAATCTCAATCTAACTTTAGGGTAAAAACTTTTTGGTCAAATGATCAGACTACAGTTTGTCATGCTTCAAGTTAAACGGTAGTCAAATATTCACCCATACATTGTGAATCTCAAAATTTCTATATGATACGAAGAGGTATTATAACTAAGTATTGGGATTTTAATTTAGCACATCGGCTTGGACAACTTGTGACTCAACTCGAAAAAAGTTCGAACCAATCCAACTCAAGGCTAGTGCGGAGCCCACGCTCCCTTAAAAAAGGCGGTAGCTGGCTGCCTTTTGCTGCCTACCTAAAGGCTACCAACTGTTGCCTTAAAAGGTGTGTATATATATATATATATATGTTTGAAAAAAAGTAAATTTTTTTGATTTATATATAATATTATTTTATTAAATATTGTGTGGTTGAAAAGAAAAAAGAGAAAAATGTATTTTGATAAGAATGTGGATCAAACAAGGGCATAATTTTTTTACCGAGCAAAAGCTTGGCTCGACTAAGGCCCAAAAAAAGTTCACACTATTTTACTTGAGTCATGTCCGAACCTTGAGTTTTAGTTCGTGAGTTAGCTTTGCTCGACTTATTGGCATCCCTAACTAAGTATGTCTCCATACACGTGATAGAAAAATATCGTAAGCCTCATTAGCTTCAGTGTCATCCAATAAGACTATTTGCCAATTTTCTGTCCAACTCTATCGACATAAGTTGTAATCACCACTTGATTCGAAGATTGCAATGCATCTTGTTGACACACTCCGTCGATTTACGTTCATATTTTAATCAAAATTCTATCTAACTCTCTCAATAAAATAATCATTGTTTAGAGTCGAAAGATCATTGTGCTTCTCTTCGCACACTCTTCCTTAAATTATTTACGACTATGTTTGGCTAAACATTTATAAAAAGGTAGAAGTTACTTTAAGCCTTCGTTTGGTATGGATTAATATTAAAATTTTTTATTTTTCAACCGTACATTTTATCAACTTTTATTAAAATTAATTAAAAATTTAATTTTAATCACCACGCAGCTAAGAATAAAATAAATAATTTGCCCTGCTCTTTCTTCAATTTTCAGGAACAAATTGATAAAATAAACATTATTTATGAGTTATGACGTCGACTGCATTTCGTCATCTCGCGCATTTACGGAACCTTCTGGGAAGGACTAAGGAGGACGCGGTTTCCAACCCAGAAATTTGTCACCATGTGTGGTGGGCTCCTTCTGCATCAGCTCACCAATTTCTAATTCACCACTTAATGTTCACTTGTTACTGTTTCAAAATGTTTACTGTGGCTCGGCAAATAACAAACCATGGTTTGATTAAGATAACCCACCCCTTTAGCAGCCCTATAAATACAACACTCATGACTGGGTTTTTGCTTAGTGAAGTAGAGAAAGAGAGACAGTTATTCCTCGTCCAGGTTTTTTCCCCTTTCCTTGTGATTATATATTGCCAATCACTATAATAATTACCTGATTTTTTTTAATTATTAATATTATTTTGGTGTTATACTGATTGGATGTTATATTTGATCAGTTCAGAAAGTGATCTGAAGACGAGAGGGGGCACAGATACTGCTACTTGAGGTTTGATCTAATTTAGTAGTTTCCCCGATTTCTTTGAATCATTGATTTTGTTTCTCTCAATTCTTTTGGATGATTTTAATTCTTTTTCGTTTATGGGTATTTTGTTATGTTTATTGATGCTTCATATTCTTGCTGTTTGATTGATTCTTGTTGCAGCATACTTTCCATTTTCATGAAATTGGCACTTTCACTTGGTATTGTCATTTGAGAGCTGTTCATATGCATCATAATATTGAATTCTTTCAGTTGAGCCTTTTTTGTTTATGGGTTTTTATCAAATATGGAAATTATACTGATCTTGGCCTTATTTGATCTATTCTATAAGCAAATTGTGATGGTAATTGTAGTTATGAACCCAAAGATGATTACTGATTCCGAATTTATTTTGTGCTGCGTGGTCCAATTCTTGACAAGTCCTCAAGTCAATATGAGTCAATGGTTGTGTGATAAAAATAGTATTAACCATTCAGAATGATAAAACATGCACCCTCTTGGGTTTTTTTTAACATCACTTTGTCCAATTTCATTCTTACTTAAATTTATACATACTTTAGCATAGATTGCTTTGTTCAATTTCATTCATTCATTCAAACATGCATACATGCCTATATATGTATATAGATCCATAGCCATGTGTGCATGCCTACTAGCTAGTACATCTATGTTTTTCTGGGTGTAAAAATGTAAAATTCTATGTGCATAGAGTTGCTACTTATTATGTGTTCGCGGATCTTTTATATTCGTCATATTAGACACTGGCTCAAGGTTTGTATTTGCTTAATTTTTGAGTCCAAGGCTACCGACGGTACATGCAGTGTGCACAAATTTTTATAATAAAACCACTTTGAAAAATCGACTCTTCAGTTTACTGCACCAACTTCTGATAGTAATTTTTGGTTTCTTTCTTCACTATTTTATAAAATGCTCAGCATGTATTATAAGACAACCTAAATTTAAGGCAACTAATTTTCGTTAAACTCAAATATTAAAGAGTTATATAAAACATCCCTAATATCTTCATCTATACATTTGCTTATCTAATAGCTGGAACTTAAAGTTGTCTACTTTTGTTATACTTAGCTGCATTCTGATTTATTAACGTATGTTTTTTATTGGCCCAGATAAGACATTACAGTTTTATTGCTCTTCATTGATTTTGATTCTTCATGTGTCCTCCAATGCCTTCCCTGTTTTTTGAAATTGGTTTGAGTGATGAACAAGTCATTTTTTCACTTCATGAGTACATATGTGGATCCCCTCTTCCAAGTAACATGATAGCAGTTCATACTCGATCCTAGCTATTGGGAAAGTTATAATAATTTAAAAATAACAAAATAATTAGGAGAGGCAAACATGTTTTGGATTGAAAGGCTAGTAACTTGCTTAGAGATGCAAATCATCTACTGATATGTAAGGAGAAAATCAATAAAATAGTCCTTCGGTTATAGCTCTGTTGACATTTTAGTTTTCAGCATTTAAAAGGAGTAAATTTATTTTCAACAATTCATTATAGTTGTACAGTCTCTCAATGATAAATATTCTTGTTAAATCGTCTTGTGGCTTTCATATATTTGACTTTCAAAGTTGAGATTTATTTTCCATTTGAAGTGAGACGTATTTTAATAAGGCTGCTTTTGAAATTTAACGAAAGATTGAAAAGTTTTGGTTATTTACAACTGATTGTAGAGTTATTCTAAAAGATTGAGAACTAACTTTAAATGTATAATATCTAACATCCATTGCTACTAGAAGAATAAGTTGGTGAATGTGCAATATTTCCCTACCGTTTTATCTAATCCAAGATACAATCTAATAGAAATACTATGAAGTTTATACTAATATGCAACAAGAAATTTTCATTTAACTTAAATATTAAAGAGATATAAAAACATCCACTCAATATGTTCATTACTGAATATCTTCATCTATATATTTGCTTATCTATGTAAAAGTCAACATCTGGAAATTAAAGTTGTCTACTTTAGTTATACTTAGCTGCATTCTGATTTAGTATCTTATAATTTTATTTATCCAGATAAGGCGTTGCAGTTTTCTTGCTCTTCATTGAATTGGATTCTCCATGTGTCCTCCAATACCGTCCCCACTTTCCGAAATGGGTTCAAATGATGAACAAATCATTTTGTCACTTGATAAATACATACGTGGGTCCCCTCTTCCAAATAATGTGATTGCAGGTTTAGACCTATACCAGTACAATCCCTCAAATTTACCAGGTTAGTTTGAAGTTCTCATCTTTTGCAGTTATGTAATACATTTTCGTTGTCTCTCTGATTGAACTTTCGTCTGGATTGGATAAAATTCTTAGTTATGTCTCTCACATGACTGTCAGGTTGTGAGTCTGCAATTATTTACGAGATTTGGAATTTACTCTCAAATTTGTTGTCACAAATTAGTTTTGGTAGGTTAGAATCGTTAGATTACCGAGAGAGAGAGAGAGCAAGAACATACCTCACATCTAGGTAGAGGAAGATGAACCAAACTAGATTTTCATCTATACACAGAAATAAAAAATAAATACATTAAATAAATTTTAAAAAACTGAAAAACATAAATACAAACAAAAAAAATAAAATTGCAAGAATATACCTAAAGATAATCGTCACAAATTCTACGATTTTCTTCCCTATAATTGAGATGAGGATTGTGCGATTTTTTTTTCCTACAGAAAGAAATAAGAATTTGGAGGGTTTTTTTCGTACAAGAGAGCTGAACTTTTGGACAGAAATTGATTGAATTGAAGAAGGGAAAATGAGTGATTTGAAAGAGTGATAGATGGTAAATTACTTTATATTTTTCTATTTATAATTAAAAAAACCACTTTGACCAAACCATTTCAAATCAGTTAAATGTGAAAACGCATGGGACAAAAATTAAAGTCCAGCTTTGTGCAAAAAAAGCAATAATTTCCACCTTCACCAATAAAAAAAATTGAAACAAAATTTAAATATAAAATAATTAATATTGAAAAATTTTTAAATAGAAAAAAAAAAATTCTCCTTTCACAAAGAGGAAAAATAATTGAAAAAATTAAGTTCAATCATAAATAAAGAGAAAAGAATTCATAAAAAATTTAAATAGAATAAAATTATCTATAATGTCAACAAAACAAATTACAAAATAAATATATAAGAAAAAAATTTCCCTGAATATTACAGTGGAAATGACACTGTAGTGAAACGACGTGGAAAAATAGTGATATGATATGTGAAAAAAATGCTACAGTGTGATTGAATAGAATAATTTACTGTTGCCAAACTAGTTCCAAACCAATTTAATGTGAAAATTTATGTGATAAAAATGAACAGTAAACATTCTCTCTTTTAAGATAAGGAGGGATTCCATAATCGAACTTGAACAATTTTTTAAAAGACTGGTCACCATCCATGGGCCTTTTCAACGGGTATATGAACTGGGTCATAACTTTAGGCCAACAAGTGTAATAACATGGGCCCTCCACTCCACAACAAAAGATATGGGTCAAAAATGTCTTCACAAAAACTTGGTACTTAGGGTCCATTCCAAAATTTGACAAAAAGAGTCCAGTCTAAATGGATCCCAACCAGTAGATCTGGCCCGGGTTGGATAAGAAATCCAGTAATCTTCTTGTTCCACCATTCTTCGGAAAGGATAAGGAAACAAGAAACCAGTCCCTCTCTACTCTTACTTCCTCCAATTTCTCCTATTTTTTCCAATCTTTAAACTGTAAATTCAAGCCATGGCGGCAACACTATTAACACCAGTACTCCCTTCACTCTCTCTCATTTCTAATCCAATTTCCACCTCTCTTAAAAGCTCCATCTCTTTCCCCCTTCCCAGCTCCCTCCCCAAGGTAAAACCTGAAAATCCCCTTTCAAGTTCTCCCTTTCTCATTAGTTTTTCCCGTATACTGGGTCGTGTTTAACTTGTTTGTTTATTATGTATAGATTGGTGGGGTGAGCAAAAACCCAGAAAATTCCAATTTTTTCATCTTTTTTTTTTTTAGTTTTGCTACAATTACAGAACATTCAATTTCTTGCGTGTAGATTGGTGGGCTGAGCATAAAGTGCGTTCGTGTGGGTGGAGTGGAGATTCCCAACAACAAGAGAGTAGCGTACTCGCTGCAGTACATTCATGGGGTTGGGCGCACTCGAGCCAAACAAATACTAGTTGATTTAAGCATGGAGAACAAGATCACCAGGGACTTATCTGAAGAGGAACTTACCACTCTTCGTGAGGAAGTTTCCAAGTACATGATTGAAGGAGACCTCGTAAGTATTCTGATGTATTACCTAATTCTCTCTCTTTTGCTGCTTATTAGTTTAGTATGGTTGCTTGAATTCACAATGTAGATTGTTTATGGTTGATCTGATGTGGGCTTTTGTCAAATTGTGATTATGTTGTGTTTGATTACTCTTCATTGTTGGAACTGGAATGCAGTTGAAGAAATAATTTTGAGCAAATTTCAAACCCCAGCGCCCAATTCAATACTTCCTCTAATCAGAGGCTTAAATATATTGTCGATGTGATGCAAAAGCAAGTTTCTTTATCTTGCCCGAGAGATTTTCGAGTGCTGAAACCACTTTTGCATTATCGATTTCATTTGTTGAACCCCTTGTCAAACACGCCCCTGACATAGAGACTTGCCTAATTCTGTTCTACTGTCATGTTAAATCACCTCATTCAAAAGTTTAACATCAATCGGCATTGTTCTCTTTCTGTTGTACTTGTGAAAATGTGATTTGGGCCTCTGGTTCTAAGTGTATATGTTAATTTGGTGCAAGTTCCTTGTTAGAATGAATTAAATTCTGAGTTTTGAATTGTTTTGGGCTGCATGAATAGAGGAGGTTCAATGCACTTGCCATTAGAAGGTTGAAGGAGATACAATGCTATAGAGGTGTTAGACATATTCAGGGATTGCCATGCAGAGGACAGAGGACTAAGAACAATTGCAGAACCTTGAAGGGAAAGAGGGTTGCTATTCCAGGGAAGAAAAAGCGTTAGGCGATGGTATACTTCCTCTTCTGAAATGGATTGGTAATGTTCTCATTGGGCTTGAGATCTGTACTCTTTAGTAAAATTCAACTACTACAATGTGATTTTATTGCAGTTCCTCTTCAAGAAATCACATTTGCTATTGCTAGTTTCTTGTTTCAAATTGAACAAAGTTTTCTTGTTGGTTCTTGTCAGTCAGTACTGAGAAATGAAAATTATTGGCAAAAGTTGAAATGTCTAGTTATAAGGTCAAGAGTCGAAGAGATCAATAAGGATTGAATTGGCAGTAAAGTAGCATATGCCAAACAGGTCCCCAATCTTGTTGCATTTTCAATCAAGGGACCTGGTAATGTAGCAGGGTTCTTCAATCAAATTGCAAAGCACGTTACTGATTAGATGGCATACCTTTTGTTTATGTTTTTTCTTACTCATGGAGAAATCAACTTAATTTTTAAAAAACTTATTTTAAAAGAGCCTATTTAAGAGCGATTTTTTCTCCCAAAAAATTAATTTTTTAACCGTTATTTCACTATTTCAGCCGTCATATTTTACTTCTCTTCTCACAGGTGAATTCCACTTTTCTCCTAACAGTTAAAAAATCAATTCTCAAACAGGCTCAAAGTTTTCCCTAAAAGCTCTTTTATCATTAACACTTTCATAAAATTAGTCAAATGGATTCAAAAGCAACTTTTGAATTTCAAAATCTCATTGACTCTTCAAAATCATGTCCTCATTATGGTAACTAACAAAATTGAGTCCTAGGCAAGCAAACATCTAATAATCTATCCATCAATGGAAAGTAATTCGTTAGCCCTGCGAAAGCGAATGAAGGATTGGGTTCAACACGACAAAAACATTTCATTTGAAACTACATTCAAATGCAGAACGATATAAACAACAACCAACTTCTCTTAAACACAGATCAAGACAACAGTACATATTAAGACAACATTAAACACAGCCATGATTAAACACAGCCATGTTTCCATATTACCCCCAGAACTTTGAACACCTCAAACCCTAACCTAAGGGAAATATGGAAACACAAGCACGAATGCATTCCCATACACCTACGGTTTATAGTTCCAAAAACAGATGGATAATCCAAACCCCTAAAACCCCATTCCAACCGATCTCCAAGAGTCTCTCAATCATTTTGCTGCTATGCATCTTCCAAGAACCATTGGAGGACTCATCGAACTTGAACCATTTCGAGGTGGGTCCATAATCACTGGTAGGAAATCCAATCGATCACAAGCAAAAAACGAGGTCTCGAATCTTCTTATCAACTTCTGCTTTCCCTTTTTCAAAAAGATGAAAATAAAGATTATAATGCAATATCTGACACAATTTTCTTGAACAGATTATATGTAATGTACCTGGATTTGAGCCCAAGTAATTTCGCAGATTTTCTTGGATGAAAAGCTCTCTTGGCTGGTTACAACCGCACCCCATCGGTAGTTCTCAAGAATTTTCTTGATCTTTAGAGCAGCTGATGCAGTTGTGAAGTTTACAAAACCATATCCCAAATTCTTCATTGTCCTATACAGATTCAAATAAAAACATTTGCTGTATTATGATAATTTTCTTAAAGCTAATTCACTAGTAAATAAATTTAATTACCTGAAGTCCATAGGTAAGTACAAGAAATCATACTGCAAAGAGTACTCCCGGCAACACCAGTCAAGAAAATCCATCAAATCATCTCTCCTGATAATTTTCAAACCAAATATTCTAAATTGAATTTACTGTATATAAACTTTTGAAATTTTACCCAATAATCTCATATTAAATTAAATGATTGTAATCATCTGCTTTGTATGTATTATTTAAGAGGAAGATGGTGAATGCATGTTTATAAGTGTAGAAAAAAGTGATAATTCAATCTCGAAAAAAACAAAAAGGAGAGATTGAACAGATGCGATTACCTTCTAAATATTACAAAATGTACAGTTGACTTAAAAACGAACAAATCCAAAAATACAACGTAATAGTATCAAAAGTTCTATGTGCAGAAGGAAGGAGAAAAACTGGGAAAACTAGTTCAATTCAAAAAAATAAATAAATAAAGTTTATAAACAATAAATCTGATTACAGAATGCATTTAAGAAGATAAAGAAAAAGTGCACCTCATCTGATTTGGAATGTTCTTGATCATTATAGTAGTTTTCTCAGAGCGGCAGGACACCAAAGTAGACGTCGTTGAAGATACCGGCTCCTTGGACTGCCATTCCAGTTTACCACCATCAATCTTCTCCGGCAGACGGTAGCTTCTTCCGATAAACCGTCTTGGGGGGCAAAACCTTTTTGTCCTCCTTTTTTCTCCATTAACACAATTAGGGCTTGAACTTCTTACAACCTTTGGATTTTGCACATTCTTGAATATATTTTCCTCTTTTTTCGTTTCAGTTCCAGCTTCCAGTTCCTTTGTCTCAACAAAAGCACCGCAGGTTTCACCGAATAAACACCCATCCGGCTGAAAATGAGAGGGATGAAAAAGCTGAGATTGGGAGTTCGTATTATACACAATGACACACTGGTAGCTCGACAAAGTTGGTAACGGTAGGTTATAATAAGGAAGCTGCACAGAGTAGGTTACCAACGGCTGCACCGCCTGTTGCGGCGGCCGAAGTAGTGGCAGTGGACTTAAAGGTTGAGACTTGGGTTGCAGAACATCATGGAAAGATGGAAACTTCTGGGATTTTGAAGGTAACCATTCCTTGGCACGGGGATTCAGTGGTTTATTAGGGTTGAAAGGAGAATCCATGGAACGCCTGAAGAACATAGCGATGACGATAATTCAAGAAACAACGCAAAACGAGTATGAACAATGATGATTCGCCCTTCCAATGTATACAGGAGAAATAGTACGCGTATCTTCTTTCTCCAGACAAAAATGTATTTTTTCCTACAATTTTATTTATTCCCTTCAATAATTAAAGAACACAATTTGCATGTTGAAAATTTAAACTTAAAATTTATTAAAGAATTTCATATTTATAAATTATATTATCCAATCCATACTTAAAATTTCATATTTATAAATTTATAAAGCATATTAGATAAACATGTATATGTTTTCCAATTCAGATAAAATTCAGCTAAATAATAGTAGTATACATTAATTCGTAAAATATTACACATTCTAAAATTTATTTATTAACTATATTTAATATGATATATTAATTATTAAAATATTTTAAAATAAATATATTATTCATATTAAACTATGCTAAATGAGCTCTAAATATATGACAATTTTTATAGTCTCGTAGTTTACTTTGAACAAAAATTGCAACTCATTGTTGAAAAACTTCATTTTTTTATTCCCAAGTGCATTTTATGTGTATATCAATCTCGCTTTAGATGAAATATTACTAAGAAATGGTTAGGATAGATGTTATATTTAAATTTAGAAATAAAGAAAGTTCGTAATTTTTTAAAGAATGTAAGCAAGTGTTCCTAATATTTTGTCAAAGATAAATAACGTATTTAATATTATCTATAGAAATGCCATATGATAATCTATAATTCAAGTATTATGTCTCCCACTATAATAAAAATTGTTTTTTACTGCATTCATTCATGACGTTTACATGTACACCGTAAATAAATTTCTATAGCATATATTTTATGCTGTAAAAACAAACTTGGTTGTAGTCACAACTGAAATTCCTTTCACCAGAAATCCTTCAAGACTATGGGAGTGCCTATGTCAGTGATAGGGGATTGTGTAGCCATAGTTTAGATGTTATTTATATTTGATATTTAAATGGCATTTAATGCAGACACAAAATCGTGCACATACAAATACAATCCCCCAAAGCCTAAAAAAAATCGACAAATTTTGTTTGTTTCTTTCTTTATTGCACAAAAACATGCACCGTACATAAAGATTTCTTGAGTTTCTGCTTCATATGTCAAAGATTCAGCCATGCAAAACTGACATTTCCATCATTCTCTTTTCTTGCTGTAGCTAATCAGTAAAATTCCTTCTGATAACAAAGGATAGTTTTTAAAGGGTTTGACACTGTAGTCTTGGTTGACATTTCTATTTTCAGCTTAACATTGATGACCAAGCCATATTGCTGTGTCAATCGATGCCCCTTCATGTTGGACCTTCATTGACACAACTTAATTTGTATCCTCAAAGCTTGTTATATATGGACCTAATCAAAGCTATCAAATCAACTAACATTCAAGTCATGTGAAAGAAGAGTGCAATTTTAACATCAATATTAAGTGCTTGTTTGTTACGGATTAAAAGTCAATTAAAATCAATTTTTTGACCGTTATTTACTATTTCAGCTGTCATTTTTAAATTCTTCTTTCATATGTAGGATCCACTTTATCTCTAACAATTAAAAAATCAATTATCAAAATCCCTATCAAATAATCTCTAACAATTAGTATCTTTCAAGCAAGAGTTTTGATTATGAGAGTTGAATAGTTAAAGACCCAAAATCTCACTTTAGAAAGTTCGGATCCAAAATTATGCTACATGAAATGTTAGCAACGGGACCCGAATTTTCTTATAATAAATTAATGTATTTATTAAAAGAATTAAAATCTAAAAGTTACTATTTTCCAAAAATAGAGTGCTTGATAATTGGTTAGTAATTGTAAATTCTCCATCAATCATGTAATTTGCCCCCCAGGGCACTTCTCCACTGGCAAAGGACGGACGCTGTCAAACCTGGCAGAGCAGAGGTCGTGAGTTCGAAACATGGGGCTCTTGGAAGGCAAGGATTTATTCTTGGAAGGCAAGGGAACATTTGGAAGGCAAGGATTTATTCTTGGAAGGCAAGTGGGAACTTGGAAGGCAAGGATTATTTTTGGAAGGCAAGGTGCAATTTAGATTGGCTTGCTTGACACTTTGTCAGACCAGGTGGGGAGCGCTCGGACCCTGGCCAGTCGGAGGCACATCCTGCGATTAACCGGACTGTGTGAAGAGGGGCCGGATCACAGACCCAAGGATTAGTCAAGAATTGGACACCTTGTTAAAAAAAAAAAATATATATATATCTAGCAACCAAAGACAGATGTTGAAGGTACTAGAATGCCTATTGGATGTATAATTATACAACATACACTGGAGTGATTTTAGATGTAAAATAAGAGAACAAGTTCCTAGAGATGTTAATAAACTAAAATACAGGGGTGTAATGTTATCGATTTTCAACTACTTTATGACGATAAAAATTTCTCCAATTTTGGACTGCTTCAATTTTATAGATACATGAAAGGAATATATGATGCTCTGTTGCTTTGACATAGATTTTCATTCAAAAGATCTTGGATTATCAAATTTGCACAATTAGATTATCGTATGTATGTCGTTGTTTAATATATTTCGTGTTAACTTTAATAAATAATCATATTTGTTGTATTTTAAATTATTTTTGTCTTTTAATTAATTTATTAATTATTATATCTTACATTTAAAATTTATTTTAAATGCAAATAATAATAATAATATTAATATTAATAAAATAATAATAATTTATTGTATTGAAAAATATATAGCACAAATGACCTAAATATTCTTAACAAATTTATTTTTAAAATGTTAAATAAGGGCAAAAGAGACATTTTACACTTTGCACCATTTTGCACCAAAATAGTGCAAAGTTTGGTGTTGCATTGGAACAGCTTTGCACCAAAAAAGGTGTAATGGTGCAACCATTGGATATGCCCTTATGTACTTAAACATAACACTTATGCATAAAACGGTAGTAGGGGGTAGGAAGTGGGATTGGCTCACCTTACCAAGGAACAACTTCGTGCTGCAAGTTGAATTATACTTCAATGAAATAAATAGATTCTCAATCAGCTACTTGGGAGCGCAAGCCAGATCATACGATGGGTTGAGCCGCTCAACTCAACTCGACCCATTTAACACACCTAAATAATCATCCTATTTTTGAGTTTAGTTAGGCTTAGTTGGAAGACCTAAATTTATATCACGTTTTGACACCTTTTAATTGTTTATGTCGATGCAAGTTAGCCCTTGTTTGTTAATCATTACTTCAAAACTCTTTTTTGACATATTTATTTTTTTAGTATACATTTATACAATAAAATATCTTATACGTAAATTTAAAATTTTTCTCTATTTTTAAAATATACATTTTCAAAAAATTACTATTCAAAATTTTATTTTACTAAAGTAATGATTGTCAAATCAGAGCTTAATTGATATAAAAATTGTAAATCAAAATATTAGTGATATTGAGCATCATTAATTTCTTGCAATGTATTATGAATTAATAAAGAGGAATTTATTAGAAATGTGCATTTTCACATGTTCATTTGCAAAAATATTTACTTTCACAAATTCTTGAAAAAATGTCCATTTTGAAATATTTTGGACCAAAATACCACTGTGAACAATTTATATTTCCACACAACAAGAAATGGACATTTTTGCAAATATTTTATTAGCCAATAAAATTTTGACACATAACCTGCCATATTTATTTCAAATGTGCACATGTCAAATCACAATTAATGTTATTTTTTTCATTAACACATAAAAGTTCAGAATTACATTTCAAGTGTAGAGAAATGTTATGTTCGAAATGAAATGTCATTCTAAATATTTAAAATGTCGAGAATATTTAATATTTTGATTTGACATGTGTACTTTTAAAATATAAACGAGATTCAAATATCGAGAATGACATTTGAAATGTCGATAATATCATTTTAATGTAACTTCTTATGAAAGCTACTCGAAATTCGCAACAAATTGAAAAAATAAATAAATTGCTTCTTTTTTTATTAAGAGTATAATAGACAGTTTATTGCTAAATTTAAAAAGTGGATATTTTTCAATTGACGTCTATGAAATTAGACATTTTCGAAAATATCCCAATAATAAACTGATGGGAAGTATATAGTTAAAAAAGAAGGATTTTTTTTTAATTTTAACATAACATTATTTTAATAAAAAATATGTTGTTAAAAATGAGGATCGTAAAAAAAAAAAGATCATACTACACTTAGAGCCTGTTTGGGTCGATTTTTTCACCAAAAAAATTGATTTTTTGACCGTTATTTCACTATTTCAGCCGTCATATTTGACTTCTTCTTTCACAGGTGGACCCCACTTTTCTCCTAACGGTCAAAAAATTAATTCTCAAAATCACTCCCAAACAAGCTCTTACTCACACTTTTGTGGAAAAATTTTTACTTACACTCAAAATAGGGGTGGGACCACACAACCACCATTTTTGAATTTATGTGGGGTTCTTATTTTTTGTGAGTGTGTTAAACCTATTTTGTCAAAGTTTGAGATTACATATATATTGATCCAAAAAAAAAAAAAAAGAGGTTGAAATAGGGGCAAATAGCTAGGTTGAAGACATGTTTGTGTGATCAAGTGAAATGAGCTGTAAAAAGTAAAACAATCTTAGATGTGCAGAGTTGGATGTGATGTTAGGTCAGGAATGAAGAATAGAGAAAGAAATGGATTTGATCACTTGCACGTTAGGTTTTGAATAATACTAAGTACTGTTTGACTCCATTAATTTCAATTCTGTTATATTTTATTTTTCTCTTTTATTTTTAATTACACAATTTTTTATTAAATAATATTACACATAAATTGAAAATTCTTTCTTCTTTTTCAAATATTTATTTTTAAAAAAAATATTATTCTACACATTTTCATTTTCCTAAAATGGGGATCAAACGGGAGCTAAGTAGATACGTGGCGTAATAATATTTGATAGTCTGGGAAAGAAAGAAAAAAAAAAAAACTTTAGCCACACAAGTGCTGTGCTTTGTATCCTTGTTTCCAAAACCTGTTCAAGTAGCATTAATCTTAAGTTTAACCAATTTGACGAGGAAAAATTGTATTGAACGAAAAGATGAATATTTTTTAAAACTATCAAGTGACAAAATGTGACCAAAGAAATATGTCAAATAAAAGGATTTTTCTATTCGTACATAGACCAGGGGTAAACACCGGGGTGTCACCCGGTGAACATCTTGCATGTCTCCAAATAGAACGTTAACAAGCCCAAGCCCTACTTTACACAAGGATGGGTCCCATTCTACATAGGGTAATGGCGCTACTAATTATGATTACTGATGTAGCAGAGAGTTTTGACAGTAGTGGTTAAACCTGGCCTGGCCTAGCCTAGCCTAGCCTACCTTGCATAAAATAGGCTTCATGGTTCGACCTTCAAGCATAGATTGACAAACATGTCGGTATACAATATGCGTAATTTCTGAGATAAAACCCCCAATCTCTTATAAGTTTGACAACTGTGCTACACATCCTGGTAAAAAATAGGCTGACATGTATCGTTCCGTAATTGAACAATTTGAAAAATTAAAACAAAAAATATGTAAATTCTAAGTTTGATAGTTAAGCACTCAATGCCAAGCGG
>NW_019229409.1:0-2777 GCF_002742605.1 Olea europaea var. sylvestris
GACGAACAAACCCGAAGTTATCGTGTAATAAAAACCCACTTTCCATTGGCTCGATTCCAATCGAATTAGACTAGCATTTCTCAAAAAATGAACAAACCTAAAGTTATCATGAAATCAAAAACCACATTTCATTGGCTCGATTCTAATCGAATTGGACTAGCAATTTGCCGAAAATGCTGAAACCTGAAGTTATCATGAAATTGAGAACCACTTTTCATTGGCTCTATTCCAACCGAATTAGACTGGCAATTCGTCGAAAATGATCAAACTCGAAGTTATCATGAAATCAAAAACCAATTTTCATTGGCTCGATTCCAATAAAATTAGACTAGTATTTCTCCAAAAATGAACAAACCTGAAGTTATCCTGAAATCAAAAACCACCTTTCATTGGCTCGATTTCAATCGAATTAGACTAACAATTGGTCGAAAATGAACAAACCTAAAGTTATCAGGAAATCAAAAACCACCTTTCATTGGCTCGATTCCAATCGAAATAGACTAGCATTTATCCAAAAATGAACCAACCCGAAGTTATGATGAAATCAAAAACCACTTTTCATTGGCTCGATTCCAATCGAATTGGACTAACAATTTTTCAAAAATGATCAAACCCGAAGTTATAATGAAATCGAAAGCCACTTTTCATTGGCTCGATTCCAATCGAACTAGACTAGCAATTCGTCGAAAATGATCAAACCCGAAGTTATCATGAAATTGAAAACCACATTACATTGGCTCAATTCCAACCGAATTAGACAAGTAATTTTTCGAAAATGATCGAACCCGAATTATCATGAAATCGAAAGCCACTTTTCATTGAATCGATTCCAATCGAATTAGACTAGCATTTCTCCAAAAAGGATCAAACCCGAAATTATCATGAAATAAAAAACAAATTTTCATTGGCTCGATTCCAATCGAATTGGACTAGCAATTTGCCGAAAATGATCAAACCCGAAGTTATCATGAAATTGAAAACCACTTTACAATGGCACGGTTCCAACCGACTTAGACCAGTAATTTTTCGAAAATGATCAAACCCGAAGTTATCATGAAATTGAAAGCCACTTTTCATTGGCTCGATTCCAATTGAATTAGACTAGCAATTCTCCGAAAACGATCAAACCCGAAGTTATCATGAAATCAAAAACCACTTTTCATTGGCTCGATTCTAATCATGAAATCAAAAACCACTTTTCATTGGCTCGATTCCAATCAAATTAGACTAGCAATTAGCCGAAAACGAATAAACTCGAAGTTATCCTGAAATCAAAAACCACTTTTCATTGGCTCAATTCCAATCGAATTAGACTGGCAATTCGCCGAAGATGATCAAACCCGAAGTTACCATGAAATCAAAAATCACTTTTCATTGGCTAGATTCCAATCGAATTAGACTAGTATTTCTCCGAAAATGAACATACCTGAAGTTATCATGAAAACAAAAACCACTTTTCATTGGCTCGTTTCCAATCGAATTAGACTAGCAATTTGTCAAGGACGAACAAACCCGACGTTATCATTAAAATCAAAAACCACTTTTCATTGGCTCAATTCCAATCGAATTAGACTAGTATTTCTCCAAAAATGAACATACCTGAAGTTATCATGAAATCAAAAACCACTTTTCATTGGCTCGATTCCAATCGAATTAGACTAGCAATTTGTCAAAGACGAACAAACCCGATGTTATCATGAAACCAAAAATCACTTTTCATTTGCTAGATTCCAATCGAATTCAAAAAAAAAACAAACTAGAAGTTATCATGAAATGGAAAGCCACTTTTCATTGGCTCGATTCCAATCTAATAAGACTAGCAATTCGGCAAAAACGAACAAACCCCAAGTTATCCTGAAATCCAAACCACTTTTCATTAGATCAATTCCAATCGAACTAGACTAGCAATTAGCCGGAAACGATCAAACCCATATTTATCATGAAATCAAAAACCACTTTTCACTGGCTCGATTCCAATCGAATTAGACTGGTAATTTGCAAAAAATGAACAAACGTGAAGTTATCGTGAAATCAAAAACCACTTTTCATTGGTTCGATTCCAATCGAATTAGACTAGCATTTCTCCAAAAATGAACAAACCCGAAGTTATCATGAAATCGAAAGACACTTTTCAGTGGCTCGATTCCAATCTAATTAGACTAGCAATTCGCCAAAAATGAACAAACCCGAAGTTATCATGAAATCAAAATCACTTTTCATAAGCTTCATTCCAATCGAATTAGACAAGTAATTCCCCAAAAACGTTCAAACCCGAAGTTATCATGAAATCAAAAACCACTTTTCATTGGCTCGATTCCAATCGAATTAGACTAACAATTCAGGAAAAAGAACAAACCCCAAGTTATCATGTAATCGAAAACCACTTTTCATTGGCTCGATTCCAATCGAATTAGACTAGCATTTCTCCAAAAAGGAACAAACCCGAAGTTATCATGAAATCAAAAACAAATTTTCATTGGCTCGATTCCAATCGAATTGGACTAGCAATTTGCCGAAAATGATGAAACCCGAAGTTATCACGAAATTGAAAACCACACTACATTGGCTCGATTCCAACCGAATTAGACCAGTAACTTTTCAAAAACGATCAAACCCGAAGTTATCATGAAATCGAAAGCCACTTTTCATTGGCTCGATACCAATCGAATTAGACTAGCAATTCGCCGAAAATGATCAAACCCGAAGTTATAATGAAATCAGAAACCACTTTTCATTGGCTCGATTCCAATCAAATTAGACTAGCAATTAGCCGAAAA
>NW_019229409.1:2806-3487 GCF_002742605.1 Olea europaea var. sylvestris
TAGACTAGCAATTAGCCAAAAACGAACAAACCTGAAGTTATCCTGAAATCAAAAACCACTTTTCATTGGCTCGATTCCAATCGAATTAGACTGGCAATTCGCCGAAAATGATCAAACACAAAGTTATCATGAAGTCAAAAACCACATTTCATTGGCTCGATTCCAATCAAATTAGACTAGCAATTAGCCGAAAACGAACAAACCCGAAGTTATCCTGAAATCAAAAACCACTTTTCATTGGCTCGATTCCAATCGAATTAGACTGGCAATTCGCCGAAGACGATCAAACCCGAAGTTATCATGAAATCAAAAACCACTTTTTATTGGCTCGATTCCAATCGAATTAAACTAGTATTTCTATAAAAGTGAACATACCTGAAGTTATCATGAAAACAAAACCACTTTTCATTTGCTCTTCATTGGCTCGATTCCAATCGAATTAGACTAGTATTTCTCCAAAAATGAACATACCTGAAGTTATCATGAAATCAAAAACCACTTTTCATTGGCTCGATTCCAATCGAATTAGACTAGCAATTTGTCAAAGACAAACAAACCCGATGTTATCATGAAATCAAAAATCACTTTTCATTAGCTTGATTCCAATCGAATTCCAAAAATAAACAAACCAGAAGTAATCATGAAATGGAAAGCCACTTTTCATTGGCTCGATTCCATTCT
>NW_019229410.1:0-3487 GCF_002742605.1 Olea europaea var. sylvestris
CACCGTCGCGAAAAATGACGAAATTACCCCCGGCGCGATTTTTGTTTTCGATCAATCTGTCAAATTTTAGCCCATTACGAAATTGTCGCAAAAAATGACGAAATTGCTCCCGGCGCGATTTTTATTTCCCATCAATCTGCCAAACTTCAGCCATTTTCGACACCGTCGCGAAAAATGTCAAAATCACCACTAGCGCGATTTTTGTTTCCGATCAATCTTTCATATTTTAGCCCATTCCGACACCGTCGCGAAAAATGACGAAATTACCCCCAGAGCGATTTTTGTTGCCGATCAATCTGTCAAATTTTAGCACATTACGACACCGTCGCGAAAAATGACGAAATCGCCCACGACGCGGTTTTTGTTTCCGAACATCCTGTCAAATTTTTGCCCAATCCGACACCGTGGCGAAAAATGATGAAATTGCCCTCTGCGTGATTTTTGTTTCCGATCAACCTGTCAAATTTTAGCCCATTCCGGCACCGTCGCGAAAAATGACTAAATTGCCCCCCGAGCGATTTTTGTTTCCGATCAACCTGTAAAAGTTTAGCCCATTCCGACATCGTCACGAAAAATGAGGAATTTCTCCCGGCGCGATTTTTGTTTCCGATCAATCTGTCAAATTTTGGCCCATTACGACACCGTCACGAAAAATGACGAAATTGCCCCCAGCGCGATTTTTGGTTCCCATTAATCTGCCAAATTTCTGCCATTTCCGACACCGTCGCGAAAAATGTCGAAATCACCCCTGGCGCGATTTTTTTTCCCATCAACCTGTCAAATTCAGCCTATTCCGACACCGTCGCGAAAAATGACGAAACTGCCCCCGGCGCGATTTTTGTTTCCGATCAATTTGTCAAATTTTAGCCCATTACGATATCGTCGCGAAAAACGGCGAAATTGCACCCGGCGCGATTTTTGTTTCCGATCGATTTGTCAAATTTTAGCCCATTCCGACACCGTCGCGAAAAATGACAAAATTGCACCCGGCCCGATTTTTGGTTAACGATCAATCTGTCAAATTTTAGCCCATTACGATACTGTCGCGAAAAATGACGAAATTGCCCCCGGCGCAATTTTTGTTTTCGATCAATCTGTCAAATTTTAGCCCATTACGACACCGTCACGAAAAATGACGAAATTGCCGTCGGCGGGATTTTTATTTTCGATGAATCTATCAAATTTTAGCCCATTCCGAAACCGTCGAGAAAAATGACGAAATTGCCCCGACGCGATTTTTGTTTCTGATCAATCTGTCAAATTTTAGCCCATTCCGACAATATCGCGAAAAATGAAGAAATTACGCCCGGCGCGATTTTGGTTTCCGATCAATCTGTCAAATTTTATCCCATTCCGACACCGTCGTGAAAAATGACGAAATTGCCCCCTACGCAATTTTTGTTGCCAAATTTCAGCCCATTCCGACAACGTCGCAAAAAATGACGAAATAGCCCCTGGCACGATTTTTGTTTCCGATCAATCTGTCAAATTTTAGCTCATTCCGAAACCGTCGCGAAAAATGACGAAATTGCCCCCTACGCAATTTTTGTTGCCAAATTTCAGCCCATTCCGACAACGTCGCAAAAAATGACGAAATTGCCCCCAGCGCGATTTTTGTTTCCGATCAATCTGTCAAATTTTAGCCCTTTCCGGCACCGTCGCGAAAAATGACGAAACTGCACCCGGTGCGATTTTTGTTTCTGATGAGTCAATCAAATTTTAGACCTTTACGACACCCTTGCGAAAAATGACGAAATTGGCCCTGGCGCGATTTTTGTTTCCGATCAATCTGTCAAATTTTAGCCCACTCCGAAACCGTCGAGAAAAATGATGAAAAATCCCTGACGCGATTTTTGTTTCTCATCAATCTGTCAAATCTTAGCCCATTACGAAACTTTCGCGAAAAATGACGAACTTGCCCCCGGCGAGATTTTTGTTTCCGATCAATCTATCAAATTTTAGCCCATTCCGACACCGTCGCGAAAAATGATAAAATTGCCCCCGACGCGATTTTTGTTACCAAATTTAAGCCCATTGCGACAACGTCGCGAAAAATGACGAAATCGCCCCTGGCGCGATTTTTGTTTCCGATCAATCTGTCAAATTTTTGCTCATTCCGAAACTGTCGCGAAAAATGACGAAATTGCCCCCGGCGCGATTTTTGTTTCCGATCAGTCTGTCAAATTTTAGCCCATTCCGATACCGTCACGAAAAATGACGAAATTGCCTCCGGCGCGATTTTTGTCTCCGATGAATCAATCAAATTTTAGACCATTCCGACACCCTCGCGAAAAATGACGAAATTGCCCCCGGCGCGATTTTTGTTTCCGATGAATCAATCAAATTTTAGACCATTCCGACACCCTCGCGAAAAATGACGAAATTTCCCTCGGCGCGATTTTTGTTTCCAGTCAATCTGTCAAATTTTAGTCGATTCCGACACCGTCGCGAAAAACGACGAAATTTCCTCCGGCGCGATTTTTGTTTTCGATCAATCTGTCAAATTTTAGCCCATTACGAAACCGTCGCGAAAAATGACGAAATTGCCCTCAGTGCGATTTTTATTTCCCATCAATCTGCCAAATTTCAGCCATTTCCGACACCGTCGCGAAAAATGTCGAAATCACCCGTAGCGCGATATAGCCCATTCCAATCAACCTGTCTAATTTTGGCCCATTCCAACACCGTCGCGAAAAATGACGAAATTGCCCGCCACGCGATTTTTGTTCCAGATCAATCTGTCAAATTTTAGTCCATTACGACACCGTCGCGAAAAATGACAAAATCGCCCAAGGCGCGGTTTTTGTTTCCGATCATCCTGTCAAATTTTAGCCCATTCCGACACCGTCGCGAAAAAAGACGAAATTGCCCTCGGCGGAATTTTTGTTTCCGATCAACCTGTCAAATTTTAGCCCATTCCTACAACGTCGCGAAAAATGACGAACTTGCCCCTGGGGCGATTTTTGTTTCCGAAGAATCAGTCAATTTTAGCCCACTCCGTCACCATCGCGAAAAATGACGAAATTGCCCACGGGGCGATTTTTATTTCCGATCAACATATCAAATTTTAGCCCATTCCGACTCCGTTGTGAAAAATGACGAAATTGCCTCCGGCGCGATTTTTGTTTCCGATCAATTTGTCAAATTTTAGCCCATTACGAAACCGGCGCGAAAAATGACGTAATTGCCCCTGGTGCGATTTTTATTTCCCATCAATCTGCCAAATTTCAGCCATTTTCGACACCGTCCCGAAAAATGTCGAAATCACCCCGAGCGAGATTTTTGTTTCCGATCAACCTGTCTAATTTTGGCCCATTCCAACACCGTCTCGAAAAATGACGAAATTGCCCCCAGCGCGATTTTTATTTCCCATCAACCTGTCAAATTTTAGCCCATTCCGACACGATCGCGAAAAATGACGAAATTTCCCCCGGCGCGATTTTTGTTGCAAAATTTCAGCCCATTCCAACAACGTCGCGAAAAATGA
>NW_019229411.1:0-870 GCF_002742605.1 Olea europaea var. sylvestris
CCGGAAACAAAAATCGCGCCGGGTGTAATTTCGTCATTTTTCTCGACTGTGTCGGAATTGGCTGAAATTTGGCAGTTTGATCGTAAATAAAAATCGAGCCGGCGGTAATTTCGTCATTTTTCTCGACTGTGTCGGAATGGGCTCAAATTTGACAGGTTGATCGGGAACAAAAATCGCGCCCGGAGCAATTTCGTCATTTTTCTCGACTGTGTCGGAAGTGGCTGAAATTTGGCAGTTTGATCTGAAATAAAAATCGCATCGGGGGCTATTTCGTCATTTTTCTCGATTGTGTCGGAATGGGCTCAAATTTGACTGGTTGATCGCGAACAAAAATCCGCCGGGTGTAATTTCGTCATTTCTCGCGACTGTGTCTGAATTTGCTAAAATTTGACTGGTTGATCGGAAACAAAAATCGCGCCGGGGTAACTTCGTCATTTTTCTCGACTGTGTCGGAATTGGCTGAAATTTGGCAGTTTGATCTGAAACAAAAATCGTGCCGGGGGCAATTTCGTCATTTTTCTCGACTGTGTCGGAATGGGCTCAAATTTTACAGTTTGATCGGAAACAAAAATCACGCCGGGGGCAATTTCGTCATTTTTCTCGACTGTGTCGGAATTAGCAAAAATTTGGCAGTTTTATCGTAAATAAAAATCGCGCCGGCGGCAATTTCGTCATTTTTCTCGACTGTGTCGGAATGG
The DNA here is from genome assembly GCF_002742605.1 of Olea europaea var. sylvestris. Taxonomy (NCBI): domain Eukaryota; kingdom Viridiplantae; phylum Streptophyta; class Magnoliopsida; order Lamiales; family Oleaceae; genus Olea; species Olea europaea. The sequence goes on from NW_019229411.1 coordinate 699, forward strand.
GCTCAAATTTGACGGGTTGATCGGGAACAAAAGTCGCGCCGGGTGTAATTTCGTCATATTTCGCGACTGTGTCGGAATTCGCTAAAATTTGACTGGTTGATCGGAAACAAAAACTGCGCCGGGGCAATTTCGTCATTTTTCTCGACTGTGTCGGAATTGGCTGAAATTTTGC
>NW_019229411.1:936-3487 GCF_002742605.1 Olea europaea var. sylvestris
CGCCGACGGTAATTTCGTCATTTTTCTCGACTGTGTCGGAATGGGCTCAAATTTGACAGGTTTATCGAGAACAAAAATCGCTCCGGGTGTAACTTCGTCATTTTTCGCGACTGTGTCGGAATTGGCAGAAATTTGGCAGTTTGATCTAAAATAAAAATTGCAGGGGGCAATTTCGTCGTTTTTCTCGACTGTGTCGGAATGGGCTCAAATTCGACAGGTTGATCGGGAACAAAAATCGCGCCGGGTGTAATTTCGTCATTTTTCGTGACTATGTCGGAATGGGCTCAAATTTCACAGTTTGATCGGAAACAAAAATCGCGTCGGGGGCAATTTCGTCATTTTTCTCGACTGTGTCGAAATTGGCTGAAATTTGGCAGTTTGATGCGAAATAAAAATCGTGCCGGCGGTAATTTCGTCATTTTTCTCGACTGTGTCGGAATTGGCTGAAATTTGGCAGTTTGATCTGAAATAGAAATCGCGCCGGCGGCCATTTCGTCATTTTTCTCAACTGTGCCGGAATGGGCTCAAACTTGACCGGTTGATTGGGAACAGAAATTGCGCCGGGGGCAATTTCGTCATTTTTCTCGACGATGTCGGAATGGGCTGAAATTTAACGGGTTGATCGGAAACAAAAATTGCCCCGGGGGCAATTTCGTCATTTTTCCCGACTGTGTCGGAATAGGCTCAAATTTGACAGGTTGATCAGGAACCAAAATCGCGCTGGGGGTAATTTCGTCATTTTCCGCGACTGTGTCGGAATTGGATAAAATTTGACTTGTTGATCGGAAACAAAGACCGCGCCGGGGGCAATTTCGTCATTTTTCTCGACTATGTCGGAATTGGCTGAAATTTGACAGTTTGATCTGAAATAAACATCGCGTCGGGGGCAATTTTGACAATTTTCTCGACTGTGTCGGAATGGGCTCAAATTTCGCAGTTTGATAGGAAACAAAAACCGCGCCGGGTTTTTTCGCGACAGTGTCGAAATTGGCTAAAATTTGACTGGTTGATCGGAAACAAAAACCGCGCCGGGGGCAATTTCTTCATTTTTCGCGACTGTGTCAGAATTGGCTAAAATTTGACTCATTGATCGGAAACAAAAATCGCGCCGGGGGCAATTTCGTCATTTTTCGCTACTGTGTCGGAATGGGCTCAAATTTGACTGGTTGATCGGGAACGAAAACCTTGCATGGGGCAATTTCGTCATTTTTCGCGACTATGTAGGAATGGGCGAAAATTTGACAGGTTGAACGGAAACCAAAATCGCGCTGAGGCAGTTTCGCCATTTTTAGCTACTTTGTCGGAATGGGGTCAAATTTGACAGGTTGATCGGAAACAAAAATCGCGCCGTGGGCAATTTCGTCATTTTTCGCTACTGTGTCGGAATGGGCTCAAATTTGACTGGTTGATCGGGAACGAAAACCTTGCATGGGGCAATTTCGTCATTTTTCGCGACTATGTAGGAATGGGCGAAAATTTGACAGGTTGAACGGAAACCAAAATCGCGCTGAGGCAGTTTCGCCATTTTTAGCTACTTTGTCGGAATGGGGTCAAATTTGACAGGTTGATCGGAAACAAAAATCGCGCCGGGGGCAATTTCTTCATTTTTCGCGACTGTGTCAGAATGGGCTCAAATTTGAGAGTTTGATCGGGAACAAAAACCGCGAGGGGTGTAATTTCGTCATTTTTCACGACTGTGTCGGAATTGGCTAAAATTTAACTGGTTGATCGGAAACAAAAATCTCGCCGGGGGCAATTTCGTCATTTTCTCGACTGTGTCGGAATTGGCAGAAATTAGGCAGTTTGATCGGAAATAAAAATCGCGCCGACGGCAATTTCGTCATTTTTCTCGACTGTGTCGGAATGGGCTCAAATTTGACAGGTTGATCGGGAACAAAAATCGCGCCCAGGGCAATTTCGTCATTTTTCTCAACTGTGTCGGAATTGGCTGAAATTTGGCAGTTTGATCTGAAATAAAAATCGCACCGGGGGCTATTTCGTTATTTTTCTCTACAGTGTCGGAATGGGCTCAAATTTGACTGGTTGATCGGGAACAAAGATCGCGTCGGGTGTAATTTCGTCATTTCTCGCGACTGTGTCTGAATTGGCTAAAATTTGACTGGTTGATCGGAAACAAAAATCGCGTCGAGGGCAATTTCGTCATTTTTCTCGACCGTGTCGGAATTGGCTAAAATTTGGCAGTTTGATCTAAAACAAAAATCGCGCCGGGGGCAATTTCGTCATTTTTCTCGACTGTGTCGGAATGGGCACAAATTTGACAGTTTGATAGGAAACAAAAACCGCGCCGGGGGCAATTTCGTTATTTTCCTCGACTGTGTCGGAATTGGCTATAATTTTGCAATTTGATCTGAAACAAAAATCGCGCCGGGTGTAATTTCGTCATTTCTCGCGACTGTGTCTGAATTGGCTAAAATTTGACTGGTTGACCGGAACAAAAATCGCGCCGGGAGCAATTTCGTCATTTTTCTCGACTGTGTCGGAATGGGCACAAATTTGACAGTTTGATAGGAAACAAAAATCGCGCCGGGGG
>NW_019229412.1:0-3486 GCF_002742605.1 Olea europaea var. sylvestris
AAAACGAAGAAACCCGAAGTTATCATGAAATCAAAAGTCACATTTCATTGGCTCGATTCCAATAGAATTCGACTAGCAATTCGTCAAAAAAGAAAAAACCGCAGTTATCATGAAATCATCAAAAGCCAGTTTTCATTCGCTCGATTCCAATCGAATTGGACTAGCAATTCGCCAAAAATAAACAAACCCGAAGTTATCGTGAAATCAAAAGCCACGTTTCATTGCCTCTATTCCAATCAAATTAGACTCGCAATTCGTAAAAAATGAACAAACCCGAAGTTATCATGAAATCAAAAGCAACTTTTCTTTTGCTCGATTCCAATCGAATTAGACTATCAATTCGCCAAAAACGAACAAACTCAAAGTTATCATGAAATCAAAAATCACTTTTCATTTGCTCGAATCCAATCGAGTTAGACTAGCAATATGGCAAAAACGAAGAAACCCGAAGTTTTCATGATATCAAAAACCACTTTTCATTGGCTCGATTCCAATCGAATTAAACTAGCATTTTGCCAAAAATGAACATACCCGAAGTTATCATGAAATAAAAAATCACTTTTCATTGGCTCGAATCCAATCGAGTTAGACTAGCAAGTCGGCAAAAACGAAGAAACCCGAAGTTTTCATGATATCAAAAACCACTTTTCATTGGCTCGATTCCAATCGAATTAAAGTAGCATTTTGCCAAAAATGAACATACCCGAAGTTATCATGAAATAAAAAATCACTTTTCATTGGCTCGAATCCAATCGAGTTAGACTAGCAATTCGCCAAAAACGAAGAAACCCGAAGTTGTCATGATATCAAAAACCACTTTTCATTGGCTCGATTCCAATCGAATTAAAGTAGCATTTTGCCAAAAATGAACATACCCGAAGTTATCATGAAATAAAAAATCACTTTCCATTGGCTCGATTCCAATCGAGTTAGACTAGCAATTCCCGAAAAACGAAGAAACCCGAAGTTATCATGAAATCAAAAGTCACATTTCATTGGCTCGATTCCAATAGAATTCGACTAGCAATTCGCCAAAAAAGAAAAAACCGCAGTTATCACGGAATCATCAAAAGCCAGTTTCCATTCGCTCGATTCCAATCGAATTGGACTAGCAATTCGCTAAAAATAAACAAACCCGAAGTTATCGTGAAATCAAAAGCCACGTTTCATTGCCTCTATTCCAATCAAATTAGACTCGCAATTCGTAAAAAATGAACAAACCCGAAGTTATCATGAAATCAAAAGCAACTTTTCTTTTGCTCGATTCCAATCGAATTAGACTATCAATTCGCCAAAAACGAACAAACTCAAAGTTATCATGAAATCAAAAATCAGTTTTCATTGGCTCGAATCCAATCGAGTTAGACTAGCAATATGGCAAAAACGAAGACACCCGAAGTTTTCATGATATCAAAAACCACTTTTCATTGGCTCGATTCCGATCGAATTAAACTAGCATTTTGCCAAAAATGAACATACCCGAAGTTATCATGAAATAAAAAATCACTTTTCATTGGCTCGAATCCAATCGAATTAGACTAGCAATTTGGCAAAAAATGAACATACCCGAAGTTATCATGAAATCAAAGGTCACATTTCATTGGCTCGATTCCGATCGAATTAAACTAGCATTTTGCCAAAAATGAACATACCCGAAGTTATCATGAAATCAAAGGTCACATTTCATTGGCTCGATTCCGATCGAATTAAACTAGCATTTTGCCAAAAATGAACATACCCGAAGTTATCATGAAATAAAAAATCACTTTTCATTGGCTCGATTCCAATCGAATTAGACTAGCAATTTGGCAAAAAATGAACATACCCGAAGTTATCATAAAATAAAAAATCACTTTCCATTGGCTCGATTCCAATCGAGTTAGACTAGCAATTCCGAAAAACGAAGAAACCCGAAGTTATCATGAAATCAAAGGTCACATTTCATTGGCTCGATTCCAATAGAATTCGACTAGCAATTCGTCAAAAAAGAAAAAACCGCAGTTATCATGAAATCATCAAAAGCCAGTTTCCATTCGCTCGATTCCAATCGAATTGGACTAGCAATTCGCCAAAAACGAAGAAACCCGAAGTTATCGTGAAATCAAAAGCCACGTTTCATTGCCTCTATTCCAATCAAATTAGACTCGCAATTCGTAAAAAATGAACAAACCCGAAGTTATCGTGAAATCAAAAGCCACGTTTCATTGCCTCTATTCCAATCAAATTAGACTCGCAATTCGTAAAAAATGAACAAACCCGAAGTTATCGTGAAATCAAAAGCCACGTTTCATTGCCTCTATTCCAATCAAATTAGACTCGCAATTCGTAAAAAATGAACAAACCCGAAGTTATCGTGAAATCAAAAGCCACGTTTCATTGCCTCTATTCCAATCAAATTAGACTCGCAATTCGTAAAAAATGAACAAACCCGAAGTTATCGTGAAATCAAAAGCCACGTTTCATTGCCTCTATTCCAATCAAATTAGACTCGCAATTCGTAAAAAATGAACAAACCCGAAGTTATCGTGAAATCAAAAGCCACGTTTCATTGCCTCTATTCCAATCAAATTAGACTCGCAATTCGTAAAAAATGAACAAACCCGAAGTTATCGTGAAATCAAAAGCCACGTTTCATTGCCTCTATTCCAATCAAATTAGACTCGCAATTCGTAAAAAATGAACAAACCCGAAGTTATCATGAAATAAAAAATCACTTTCCATTGGCTCGATTCCAATCGAGTTAGACTAGCCATTCCCGAAAAACGAAGAAACCCGAAGTTATCGTGAAATCAAAAGTCACATTTCATTGGCTCGATTCCAATAGAATTCGACTAGCAATTCGCCAAAAAAGAAAAAACCGCAGTTATCATGAAATCATCAATAGCCAGTTTCCATTCGCTCGATTCCAATCGAATTGGACTAGCAATTCGCCAAAAATAAACAAACCCGAAGTTATCGTGAAATCAAAAGCCACGTTTCATTGCCTCTATTCCAATCAAATCAGACTCGCAATTCGTAAAAAATGAACAAACCCAAAGTTATCATGAAATCAAAAGCAACTTTTCATTAGCTCGATTCCAATCGAATTAGACTATCAATTCGCCAAAAATGAACAAACTCAAAGTTATCATGAAATCAAAAACCACTTTTCATTGGCACGATTCCAATCGAATTAGACTAGCAACTCATCAAAAATGAAAAAACCCGAAGTTGTCATGATATCAAAACCACTTTTCATTGGCTCAATTCTAATCGAATTAGACTAGCAATTTGATAAAAATGAACATACCCGAAGTTATCATGAAATAAAAAATCACTTTTCATTGGCTCGATTCCAATCGAGTTAGACTAGCAATTCGCCAAAAATGATCAAGCCCGAAGTTGTCATGATATCAAAAACCACTTTTCATTGGCTCGATTCCTATCGAATTAGACCAGCAATTCGCCAAAAACGAACAAACCCGAAGTTATCATGAAATTGAAAAC
>NW_019229413.1:0-3486 GCF_002742605.1 Olea europaea var. sylvestris
TTTTTTTTTTTTAAATGAGTGGTTGAAAATTTTTTTATTTACGTGTCATATTATTTTGTTGAAGATTGTGTGGTTAAAAGTAGGAGAGAGAAAAATTTAATTTAATGTAATGAGAAATAATGGGGCTCAAACGGGGGCTATATTTAACCTAGAAGGGAAACAGCTCAACATTCAATTTTCTTCTAATTGTAGCAATCTTTTTACAATTTTATTTATATGTTGATATAATCTCGTATTATTAATGTGTATATTAGACGCTAATTAACCCATAACAAAACTAATTTAAATTTCGTTTGGGAGAGATTTTTCCATCCGAAAAATGATTTCTTTTTTTGGAGAATTTGTATTAAAAAGTAGAGAAAAATGACAAAACCTAAAAATAAATTTTTTTTGGAGAAATTGTGGTTGGAAATGAATTTGGTTAAAAACAAAATTTGAAAAAATCTCTCCCAAACAAGGGCCTAATCTTATTGATATTTAACAATGTTTCACTTGGATACACCTGCATAAGATAAGACCAACCATAAATCTCCATTCATATAGGACATCACCCTATCCAACTGTGGAGACTGAACCACAAGGGCAGCGAAGTGAGAAATAGACAATTTCAAATCTTGCTCTTTTTCTCGTGAGCACTATTTATGGTAACCATATCCTTTCAGTCAGCATCAAAATTGTTTCAAGTTCTCCTCAGATCCTCAAAAATCAATTGGTGAACAATAAGGAAAGTGCTTTTAGTGCTTTCCAAGTTTTCTTGTCTTTGTTAACTTTTGTTCTCAATCCACAGAAAGAATAATGCAACGAATGTTAAATGACATCACTGTTGCAAGACAAAGGCACCAACTTGATTGTGAAGGAGTTGCCAGAAGAGCTGAACACATTAACATCTTTTATGCTTGGGGCTCGATATCTATTCAAAAGTTCCAATTTCATCGCACAAAGTCGGTCATGATGTGGCACATTAAGCTCAATCTGAACCTGGGTGAATGATGTCTGTATATCAGGATGAAGCCACAATTTGGAGTAGATTAAGAAAGCAGTTGTCCCATGTTTAAAATATCACACATGTACAGACTGCATTTAGTAAATTAGAACAAAAGCAAGAAGCTAGATACAATTGTATATTAATCCCAGCATTCCTCAAACAGATATGCATATCTTTACTGGGATTTACTAGTAATTAGAGCAGCACCATTTAGTTTTATCTAGGAGTGCACGGAAAATCTCAAGTTCTTACTCTATATCCGTGCAACCAATGCCAGTTAAATAGTATACTGTTCAAAACCTTGTACTTGCTTCACCTATTTTCAAATGTCCCGGATACCTTTAAAAAGATGTGAAAACAACCAAAACAAGGAAATTATTTCATGTATAATGATAATCTGTTAATGTATCATTAGGAATTATCTTTTCTGTTATACTAGCTGATTAGTAGGGATTGTATATCATATACATAGCATACAGTTACCTTCCTTGTAAAGAAGGGATACCCGATATATAATGATTAATGAGAAAAGGGCTGCACCAACGGAGCAAGTTTTTCCAAATCTGTTAACATATATAATTAGGAATTATTTTTATCTTCATCTTTATCTTTCTGTTATGCTAGCTGATTCTTAGGGATTGTATAACATATATATAGCATATAGTTACCTTTCCTTGTGAAGAGGGGATACCAAATATATAATGAGAAAAGGGTAAACCAAAGGAGCAAGTTTTTCCAAAAAGAACCTCTCTCTCGGTTTCTTAGGCTTTTGATAGTATCAACTAACAACAGAGCATAACTACATGCTATCAAGCCACATGAAATAAATATCTACACCAATTCAAGCAAAATCGACTGTTGTAACTGATTTCGACAATTCATTAAGAATTGAGCCTCTCGTTGACATCTTCAGTTTAGTCAGAAGGTTTATATCTTTTGAAAGAAGTTTAAATCAAAGAATACTCTGGACACCTAATACTTCAAATGTTATATCTCAGCAAAATGTTGGCATCACAGTATAATTCTGAAAGCAACAAAAGTAAAGCCACGCTAAGATATTTGGGTAAAGGCGGCATATAAATCAATTTTAAATTGCATATTTTTCACTTCCGAGTCACAACTTAGAGACAAAAATCATGTTATATTTATATACATGCACCATAGAATCCCATATTCAGTAAACTGGCTGAGTAGTCAAACTCCAGTTTTCAACTCTGGCTTTGCAACAAAATTTCCTACTTTAGCACGAAAATTTCTTCTTCAAGCAATATGAATAAAATATTAAAACATGGATGTAAAATGGCATTTCCTGCAGAAAAGTATACACGTTCAGCCAAAAACAGAAAGAATACAAAAATGGTATACAGAAACTATCATACATATTATCTGAGAAAATAAGTACACACTTTTCCCAAAAACAAATCATGGTGGACATTTCTAATTTCAAGCTTTAGGCTAACCTGATCATATATGTTGTGAGGAAGTGTAAAGCCGAAGTCCAACAAGAGTGTAGCATTAGAAAACTTTCCATACCTTATCAGGACCTGAACAGAAATTGACAATCAAAACCAAGATTGGCTATTTTAACAAGACTTGAATGTACCAGTCTCACATGAAACATTAGTAACACAGAATGTAAATCTTGGCTGCACGAGGACTAAATAAATTGGCAGGTTGTGTATTTTTGAGCAAAATGTAACTGAGAATCAGAGCTCTGATGTCCAACTAGCTAGATCCAGTGTGTACAGATGGCATAACCAAAATAGAAATCAATTTGGCAATACAATTAATAAACACTAGGTTCATCACTCAGTTCCATGCTGCAATTTAAAATCAAAAAAGAAAAGAGAAGAAGAAAATTTAGAAGATTGAAGATCAATATTTAGCTGCAAGAGGAGAATTCAAGTTGGACCTGATCGCCTGGAGCATAATCACGTTCCGCAATAACCTGCATAGTCAAGAAGGGGAAGGTGAAATATTGGAAGTGAAAAAAAAAAAGAAGGAACTGGAACAAGGTGATCATATCTTTACTGTGAATATAAGATGATGAATCGATAGATAATGGGTGACTCCTATGATGATACTCTTAACACTTAATGACGCTGAAGAGTGGAGCTTCTCATGCTTCTTGTCCTCGAGTTAAGAGAGGAATATTAGAATAAAAAAGTAGTGACATACTTCTATAATTATCCAGAAAGAGTAGGAAGAGAGAAATCTACCAACAGATTTTAATCCATTTCCATAGTCAAACACAAAACATCTGGGGGCCAATAAAAGAGGATTACCACAAGGCATAGTATCATAAACACGAAGCAACATAGAAGAGAAGACCCAAATAGGAATAATCTGGCAAACTCAGCAGCTCCATATCACACAAGTAAAAAGCCTCTATACGTGATACTCTATGTGCAACCACTTGGACAGTCCACAGAAAAGCTGTAACATATGAAATAGTATAATGCCCAATCCACTGAAATACAGATGATGATGATGATGATGAT